>NC_056744.1:404204993-404322493 GCF_019279795.1 Protopterus annectens | reverse complement strand
AAGTCTATACGATGTGAAGAGTACTGATGTGTAAATTTCAAATAGGGGGTCAACCCATTGACCAAGGTCATGTATCTATCAAGTTCAACTTGATTACCTCGCCAAACAAGAAACACATCGCCCACAAACGACGATAAAAGCATGGGAGGCATGTAAACCACAAGGAAACAATACTTCCTCTTCCCACATAGCTAAAAACATGTTGGCGTAGCTGTTGGCACATGAAGTGCCCATAGCCATGCCATCACGCTGGATATATGCATCTGTTCCATATATAAACACATTGTTCTCTAAGATGACTTCCATAAACATAGAAATCAAGTCAATATGTTTTTCTGTATATTCGCTGTGTAGCATCAAATACTTTTTTATGGCCTCTACCCCCTCTCTATTAGGTATGATGGTAAATAACGACTGGACATCCATAGTGACAAAGTACATATTCTGAGACATATTAGTATTCTTAAAGAACTTATATAATTCTACTAGAAATTGTTTGGTATCCCTGAGAATGTACTCATTTCGTTCAACAACAGGTCTTAAATATTTCTCTACATATAAAGAGAAAGGCTCAGTGCTCCAACCGCCTCCTGAAACAATAGGCCTCATGGGGGGGTTTGTGCCATGTTTATGTATTTTGGGGATGCCATGTATACTTGGTATCATAGGGTACTCCACAAATAAATATTTTGCCAATTCCTGGTGAATGCACTGACTAACTTCCAAATCATGAACTATATCATTTTATAAATGGTACTCTGAAGCTGTTGTTCAGATATAGTCTTATAGTACCTATCATCTGCTAACATGTCCAACATGTTATTATGATAATGTAAAAAATCCATCACCACCAAAGGGCCTCCTTTATCTGCTGGTCTAAAAATTACATTTTTATCTGTTCTAAGCCTATTTAATGCCTGCTTCTGTTGGAAAGTCAAATTATATGACCTATGTGAACTATGTGTTCGAGTAGCAAATAACTGATAGACTTCATCTTCTACAACCTTATAGAAGGCCTCTAACAGGGGGTGATTTTGGGGTACATATTCACTCAATTTTCTCAATGATGGTTGCACACAATTAACATTATTACCAAACTGGTATCTAAGCATTACATTTCTACTAAACAGTTTCAAGTCTGTGAGTACATCAGTAATTCTACTATTTACACTGGGAATAAATGTTAAACCTTTATTTAATAGTTCAAGTTCATATGGATCCAAAGGTCGATGCGAAATATTCCATACTAGGTCAGTGTTCATTTGTTCCACATTTTCTTGAGTGTCTGTCCTTGTGTCCTTTCCCCGGACAGTTTGCATTTCTGCCTTCCCCGACTGGCAGACCGGTCTCATCTGTCCCCCCTCCCCAAAGATATGGGAAGGGGAAACTGGGGAAAAATTTTTTCTTGTGGTAATTGTGAAGAACCCAGAGCAATGTTCTTAGTGGTCTTAGAGCGTACTACAGGACCCTCTGTTGGCTCTACGCTCACACTACCTCCATCTATATGTTCTTCAGCTGTAACCAGACGTTTATGTGAGTGTGGTCCTGTAACACTGGAGGACCCTGGGTGAAGATTAGTAGATGTAACAGAGGCTTGTAAGCATGATGATTGTTCTGGTACAGTGTTAAGTTGTATATGGCTCTCTTTATTTGGTAGGGGCGTGCTGTTATTAGAAGTCATAGTGTTAGTCGGATTGTGCTGGACTCTAGGCCAAGTAAACACATGAGATGTGCGATAATCTCATATACCTATCTATTTTGTCCTTCTTTTGATGTATAAGTCGTCTTTCATAGACCATGATGCCATCCAGCATATTGGAAACTGCTCTATCAGCTAAAGTCTCTGGATATTTGGTGCTAATATCATATTGTTGAATCATAACTGACTGTTTTAGTTCATCTTCTATAGGTTTAAAAAAGTCTAAAAGAAGCTGCATGTACTTCATACTATGTTCAAGATTTAACTTCTGCCATTTAGTGAGAAGCTCAGGGTACTGATCGCCATAAGTCGGCATCTTCAGTACTCTTAAACCTCTTGGTACTATATTCTTTTTAAGGCATGCTTCAAAATGCAGTCTTTGTGTAGACAACAGTTTCAGTTTAAGCATATCAGCCTCCAAATTATGAACAGCTTCCTGCAACTGTTGTTTAATGTCTGTAGAGAAAGTATCAGAACTTTCCCGGTCTTCTGTTTCATAATACATAAGTGGATTATCATCATTAAATATACAGGCCATTAACTTCTTCTTTAAGCATTCGCTCCTGTTAGCAATATCAAAACTTTTATCACTTGCCTGTTTGTTGAGGTGAGATCTTGCTTCAGTGTTACTTAATGTTGGCAAACCGCTTGCTTCAGTGTCTTGTGCTGTGGCATCTGGTCTATAATCCAGCTCAATATCTTCATTTGTTCCAGCCATGTCACCGTGGATAACGTATAAACACCAAACAATGAATAATAACCAAAAGTTCTTATCCAACGGTGTAAATTCCCCTCTGTTCAGAAACCAAACAATAAAGAACAAGCCAAATATAAAGACAGAGAGGTAACCAAAGCTGCTCAGTAATCCATTCATAAAGTGCCTGTAACTGCAACTGGGATATTCTCCAAGAGCCAAGCTTAGATTTAAAAGCAAAAGAATTTATTTGATAAAATTGTTGTCGGTAAGCGCTTTCACATTTGCTTCCTCAGACCGTTAACATTCAAAAAATCAGTCTGCTCCTTTTATAGTAGTCATGTGTTTCATCTTATAGAGCTTTAAAGTGATACAAACCAGGTTATTGAAAGCATCATTAAAAAAGTTCAGTGTCTTAATACTTCTATGCTAAACAAAATAAATTCACATCTATTAAGAATTTACAAAGTACACATCATTCAATGCTTACTAAGAACTTACTGATATATAATGCTTGTTGCTAAAAAACATATCTTAATAATAGTAACTACAGCCATTAGAAAAGGCATCAACTGTTGCATAAAGCTCAAAAAATGAAAATGTATCAATCAGTATGTGCTATATATGCATTAAACTGTGTTAAACTGTATATACCATTTATGTAAAGAACTATCAAAAACATTGTAAGTATGCTAATCATACAAAACAATATTCACAAAACTGATAGAAGTCACTAATCGTTAAAATCACAAGTTGAGAAGTCACTAATTAAAAAATGTGTGCATTTATAACAGATATCTTTAAAAACATTTCCTAAGGCATTTTCAAAAGCCTATCATTATATATTTACACTAAAAAACTATCTAAACATAGAATTACAAGTTGTTAATATTGTAAATAGTGCTTATTTAAGGCGTCTGGCTCTTAACACTGGTCAATAGAAGCTCGCTCATTAAGGCCACTTCATTAAGGCCTGCCTTTATCTGCTCTGTCGGATCATCCAGTTAACTTCTACTCTCTCAGTAGTATTACGAATATTCCCTCGTCTTAATATCGCCTAATGGGCAGCCATTCCCGATACTGTAGTCATGTAGTCCGATGTAATAGGCATTACAAGGTGGGAGCAGATTGTAAGAGGAACACACAATTATGAGTGACTCACTGGACAGGCCGCTGATTCCATACAGTCAAATGCCATGCGGTCGCCTAATGGGCAGCCATTCCCGATACTGTAGTCAGGAGTGGCCTTAGGCCAACTGGTGCCCTAGGCAGAGGGCACAAGGGCACCCCCCACCAAACCACCCAGTGCCCCATCCTGGTCTACCTACACCAAATAAATACTGGTAAAGTGCACCCACTAAAGCGGTACCCTAGGCGGCTGCTTAGTTGGCCTATGCCTAAGGCTGGCTATGACTGTAGTCATGTAGTCCAATGTGATAGGCATCACAAGGTATGCCTAAGAGGAACACATGAATATGAATGATTCTCTGGACAGGCCGCTGATTCCTTACAGTCGAACGCCATGCCGTTGCCTAATAGGCAGCCATTTCTGATACTGTATTCATGTATTCCAATGTGATAGGCATCACAAGGTGGGAGCACATTGTATGAGGTGCACACAAATATGACTGTGTCACTGGACAGGCCGCTGATTCCGTACTGTCAAACGCGATGCCGCCGCCTAATGGATGGCCAATCCCGATACTGGAGTCATGTAGTATGATGTAATAGGCATCACCAGGTAATATTGTGGTCCTTGCTCACACCGAGGGGTGTGAGTGACAGATGCAAGCACCAATGCCGGTGCATTAGCAAGTGCAGGATCGAGCGGGTGTAAGAGTGTTTGGCTACCAGTATGCGAGTATTGCATTGGTTAAGCAATGTAGAGACTAATCGAACGTAAGAGGCTGTAACCAGAGGATATCATACAGCACAGTCATTCAACAGTATAGGAATGTATCCCATCATGTAGATGTACATGTGAGTGCTTATGTCCAGCATATAGGTACATACATATATAGAGATGTATCAGGGACATACCATGTGGCCACAAAGCATTACAAACGAATGAAACGGGAAACACCAGCGACGCCTGTATTATTTAGTGGTGTTGCTCTATGTGATCACAAGACTCCCTCAGACAGACATGTGTCAGTCATACACGCAAATAGTTGTACATTGGCCATATACATCACTTTGTGCATGTAATGTACATTGACACAACAGTACCTGTCCAATCATTATGTGTGAACAGTACTCCTGCAATGTGCTGTGTGCAACATCATCATCATGATAAAGGTAAATGGGGTAACCATAGAGGGACCGGTAGTGTTTTGTGTACAATGGGGTCATCCTCCTCATGTGTACCTGGACCATGTAGGAGTGATGTGCATACCAGGACCGTGTGCCTGAGGGACAGTGGTGAGGATAACAGTAGTATGTTATGATGCATATTACAAGGGTTTCATGTGTCCAATGGGCATGTGTGTGTAATGGACAGCTATGTATAGGGCAGATGGTGTCCTAGGAGCTGAATGGCCTTGTGTGTCCATAGGTGAGGGTCAGATGTTGGGGAAAGAGTGTAGGTATGGCCATGGAGGATAGGTAGGAGCACAGAAATGACAGCATACAGGGTTGGTATATGACACATGTTGGGGGAGATACACCCTGGATGGGGATGAGTCCTTGGCAATCAAAAGCCCATGGGAACAGTGGGATAGAGGTCTCCAGGCATGGGCAACTGCCACTGCACCTACACAGCTGCAAAGGAGGCAGTGCTGGGGGCTGTCCAGGAGGGGCAGCATCACCCTGTAAATGTGACACTCCACCCTTGAACTGGCATATCTGGCTTTGTAACCCCTTAGGGAGTCACCTACGCAACATGTCCAGGACCGCACGACAGCAGATATGTACTTGTCTGGTCCCGCTCCCAAGGGGGACATGCTCCATCCTCAGTGGTGGTACCACCAGAAGGTGGTGCAGAGCCAACAGAGGTTGATGTTAATGGCTGGCCCCCAGATGTGCTAGTGCCCGGTGCCATGATCAGCTGAAGTGAGACAGGAGGATCTGCCGGGACCTACCAACACATTCAGCCTATGGTGTTGCATTTTAAACCCACATATGGCTTAGTGATAGACACCAGCATACAGGATTACCTATGACAGTATGCATAGATATCACCAGCAACCCAACACAACAGATGGTATACATTTGCAGAGGGAGCACAACACATGCATATATACTGCATGACAGCAGCTATGAACAGTTGCCCATCTTTGGCTTGTCACTGGGAATCCCACACAGTGTCAGTCATACCACTGTCTCATGTGACACATGTCCAGTCAGGGATGCGATGGCCGTAACACATCCCTATCATCATGTATTGTCTGCAATCCCCACACCATGCTTCTGCTGTGCACAGAAGTGTGTTCAGTGTGTAACACAGGAAACAAATGGTTGCACACACTGACCAGTTCACAGACGGCCCTACAGATGGGGGTCCCTCATGAACAGAGTACTGTCATGTCTGTATTATAACATGCAGAATAGCCATTACCACACACATGTTAAACAGGCAGTAGTCTCAATGCAGCATAGCTACACTTGCATGTTGTAGTTGTGTGGCACATCACCCTCCTGTCATTAGGCTATTTCCCACTGTGGAAAATGATTGAGGTACATCCAGATATCATCTGCAATGCCATGTCAGAGCACCACATCCAGGTACCACTCACAGAGACTGTCATGGCCAGATAATAACATGTTTCACTAGATATTGTACTGTGTTTATCATGCGGATGGCTATGGGAACACCATCACAGCTGTACCACATGCAATCAGATAGAGGAGGACTGCAGTAGGTGCAGAGGCCATCACCTGACCATTTCCATCTGTTACAATATACATGCTGCTCTGTGCAGGTGTACACCTTCACATCCACCAGAGAGTGTGTGTGCGGGACAGGCAATGTACACCAGAGAAGGGCTTGGAGACTTAACCATAAGCATCATTTGCCACACGCTGAATAGTACAGGGGCAAACCCCTGATTACTCATTACTATTACATGTGCATGATGTTACTACATGTGCCACAGAGGCGGCATGTTGCAGTGCTGTAAGAACATGTGTGTAGGTGAGTGTGTGCCATCTGCAACAGATATAGTAGACATACATTAGGTGTGGCACACATGTCAGTCCATGTGAACGGATGCCATTGTCACCACAACCACACTCTAATGGACACGCATTGACACCTTGGCCAGGGTGGCAAATACACAATGTAACTACTTAGTTTGCCACACTGCAGTAATGCACAGGACCACATGCACCACAGGGGATATCTGGAGGGTCTATGGGCTAGGGCATGTGAAAGTGCTTGACAACTGTTGGTATGCCAATGAGGTTTATACTGGGAGTGACTGTGGTTGGGAGCATCACAACCCACACGCAGACACAGGGTGCCAGTACTGTCATGCAGGTATGCATTGCTCCATTGGTGTGTAGTGTTTGGCTGTGCAAGATGGCTGTACAAGGCTAGGTGTGTGGTAATCCTTGCCATTGCATCACCCGACAATGGTGTGCAATGCAGGGGTGTAGTGTCTGCAATGTCCCACAGAGATGGGTACTGCATTATCTGGCCTGACATCCTGGTTACCAATGTGTAGGGCCATAGCTTTGCAATGCATGCCATGTCTGTGTTTGATAGTCCTTCACATGGACATTGCCTGGGATGTGCATGTCCCACAATACTGTACAGTGACATGTACAGGTGTACCTGGTTTGGCAGACACATATAGTGTTATACCCCGATATGCTAATACTGGCCTGGTGTGGCAAAACCTGCTTATAGTGAGCAGGTCGGCCCTCACCTGCATGGATAGAATGGACAGGTATTCTGTGGTGTCAGTGGCATGGGTCCATACAGGGCACATGTGTACAGCATTGTCTGGCCTTAGTGGATCACATATGATGGCACCACATATGTTGCAGCCATTCAGTGTGGAACATAGTGAAGGCACAATGTCTGCATATATGTGCCTATTGTACTGCTGTACAGGGTGCCATGTCCTCTGCAGGCCACTGCGGCCACACCATGCCTAATATCTGTCCTCAATGTGCATGTTACTAGCAACATAGTGGGATATCCTAGGCAAGGTTGTATGTGCATGGTACATGGGTGCAGGACATATACCGAGTACTAGTAGGGTTGCATACTTAGTTCACCAGCCCTTTTGCCAGATGTATGGGTATGGCTTGCCAACACAGTGCTGTGGCTGACTGACAGCTGTACTGCTCGTGAGGTGGCCAATGTGTCATAAGATGGATACTATATAGAAAAACTGCAAAACCCGTTGCCAAACATGTCCAACGGTAAGACAATCATGGCCACCTCTACACAGCCTCTGACAGACAAACACACACTTGCCATGTCCTGTATACAAACCCCTACCATATCACGGTGCAGCAACATGCATTTAGAGCATGCGCTACAGTGAATACTACAAAGCACTGTACTTGTCTCATGCAGGCAGGCACACACACACACACACACACACTTGGTATGTCAGGGATTAGAACACCGACCTAACTACTTTACTACACTACAGCATTATGCAGTTACAGAATGTGCTACCGAGATTACTGAGACACAGCACTCCCAGAGGTATATTTGCAGATGGGTGACATCATCGGCCTTGATAACGGTGGGTATAAGAAATGTATGGAGATTGAGCAGTATAAAAGCATTACTCAGTCCTCAGGTAAACGGGGACATACACACACAGCAAGTGTGGGACTAGAACACTGACCTAACTACTTTATTACACTACAGCATTACGCAGTTACAGAACGCGCTACCGAGATTACTGAGACACAGCACTCCCAGAGGTGTATTTGTAGATGGGTGACATCATCGGTCTTGATAACGGTGGGTATAAGAAATGTATGAAGTGTGAGCAGTATAAAAGCATTACTCAGTCCTCAGGCAAACGGGGACACACACACACACACACACACACACACACACACACACACATATATGTGTGTATAGATATATATCTACATACATGAGAAATATATATAAAGACTGGACGTTATAACAGTAAAGCATACACAAGGGATGTGAAGGGAATCAAGAGCAACTTTGGTATTACAAAGTGCTTTCAGCATATGCCATAAATAGCTGCCCAGAAGTGAGCAGAGCACCGCTACTCACACCACAGGCAGGGTTTTACCAGTGGGAGTAACATCATTGAAATGCTAGGTCTACTTTACACACAGACGGAATGTAGTCGCATGCTGGGACCTCCAAAAATTGAAAAGCGCAAATGGCCGTATTCCATAACCCCAGGAAAGGCACGTATGTGCTAATATACATGGTGGGAGACGCTGTGAATACACGAGGTGGGACAGAATGTGTGTAGGGCCGCAAAAGCTCTGGAGAGGGAAATGTGTAAAGGTGTGTCATGGCTACGATAACAAGTGGATAATTGATGTTAAGCGTGTAAATTTAACACGGGTGGGATGGAGGAACTATGGGTATGCAATTATGGATCCAGGCGTGCCAGGGTTGGATGGGCTGGTTCTAATGGACCGCCCCATGGAGGTCAGCTAGGTTGTAATAGGTATATATGCATACTCACATGCAGACAACAATATATGTTGAAGTACAAATTCTGTAACACATGCATTCCATTTGTTGACATAAATAATAAGAATGTGTCCATACAAACATCGACAGTACATGGAATAATAGGCTGTGCAGAAGAGGGATGGGTCGAATCACACTATCACATTCCAATTACCATCGGTAATCCGTACATGAACATATAGCGACATCTGTCCACTGTATAACGTACTACATACCGACTCCAAGATAACTGGAGTGTGTCGCATTATAATGAATAAGGCACTAGTATGTTGGTGAAGCTTATAAACACCATTACGCGTGTGGTGCGTATGAGCGGGGAATGTATTGACACACTGATGTACATATATATAATTATATATATATATATATATATATATATATATATATATATATATATATATATATATATATAAAACAAGCCAAATATAAAGACAGAGAGGTAACCAAAGCTGCTCAGTAATCCATTCATAAAGTGCCTGTAACTGCAACTGGGATATTCTCCAAGAACCAAGCTTAGATTTAAAAGCAAAAGAATTTATTTGATAAAATTGTTGTCGGTAAGCGCTTTCACATTTGCTTCCTCAGACCGTTAACATTCAAAAAATCAGTCTGCTCCTTTTATAGTAGTCATGTGTTTCATCTTATAGAGCTTTAAAGTGATACAAACCAGGTTATTGAAAGAATCATTAAAAAAGTTCAGTGTCTTAATACTTCTATGCTAAACAAAATAAATTCACATCTATTAAGAATTTACAAAGTACACATCATTCAATGCTTACTAAGAACTTACTGATATATAATGCTTGTTGCTAAAAAAGACATATCTTAATAATAGTAACTGCAGCCATTAGAAAAGGCATCAACTATTGCATAAAGCTCAAAAAATGAAAATTTCTCAATCAGTATGTGCTATATATGCATTAAACTGTGTTAAACTGTGTATACCATTTATGTAAAGAACTATCAAAAACATTGTAAGTATGCTAGTCATACAAAACAATATTCACAAAACTGATAGAAGTCACTAATCGTTAAAATCACAAGTTGAGAAGTCACTAATTAAAAAATGCATGCATTTATAACAGATATCTTTAAAAACATTTCCTAAGGCATTTTCAAAAGCCTATCATTATATATTTACACTAAAAAACTATCTAAACATAGAATTACAAGTTGTTAATATTGTAAATAGTGCTTATTTAAGGCATCTGGCTCTTAGCACTGGTCGAATAGAAGCTCGTTCATTAAGGCCACTGCCTTTATCTGCTCTAAGCCGGATCAACCAGTTAACTTCTACACTGTCAGTAGTATTACGAATATTCCCTCGCCTTAATATTGGCAGGACACTATCTATAGCCATGAAAATAAAGCTGTGTTGGTTACCATACTGACCTACATGCTTAGCCAGTGCATTATTATTATGTCCAATCCTAATAGCATATAAGTGTTCTCTAATCCTAGTTTTAAATGCCCTATTAAGTCTTACCAACATAGAAAGCTTGGCATTCTTGGCATCTAGCCAGGTATACCAAGTTAGCTGTATTACATGTGGCATCAACTCTAAAGGTAAATATCTGACCAGTATCTGGGTGCTCAAATGTATTCGCTTCACATATATACTTGCAATATTGACATTGTTTACAAGGATGGGTATCATCAAAGCCATTTTGTCTCGCCCATCATGGCGGTGACAGAGTAACAAGGTTGTTCCTATTTTTATACTGAAACTTAGGGGTAATGCCCACTAATGACCCAATCTCCTGATTGCTGATAAGAATCAGCCAGTGCTTATGGATAATGTCGATAATGTCCTTTCTATCATTAGTGTAGTACATTTGTATTTTTATTTGCTCATTGTCTACTTGTCCAATTATAGGCTCATGTATATGATCAGAGAAGTAGGGTGCCGCTCTATTTGATCTTAATCTATGTATGTCTTCTATAGTTCTTTCGACTTCATGTGATTTGTAACCCCTTTGAGCAAGTCTCAATTTAAATGTATCTAGTTCATTCAGATAACCCTCTTGTGTGGCATTAAGCCTAGAAATTCTCATACCTTGGCCTTTAATAATATTCTGAAATATATAACGTTGGTGCATACTTGTCCTATGTAGGAGGGCATTCCTATAGCATTTCTTCCTATACACACCAGTATTCACTTTTCTCCTAGCACTCTCCACATAAACATCCAAGAAGTCTATACGATGTGAAGAGTACTGATGTGTAAATTTCAAATAGGGGTCAACCCATTGACCAAGGTCATGTATCTATCAAGTTCAACTTGATTACCTGCAAACAAGAAACACATAAGTCCACAAAGCGGCGATAAAAGCATCACGTGGGAGGCATGTAAACCACAAGGAAACAATACTTCCTCTTCCCACATAGCTAAAACATGTTGGCGAAGGTTGGCACATGAAGTGCCCATAGCCATGCCATCACGCTGGATATATGCATCTGTTCCATATATAAACACATTGTTCTCTAAGATGACTTCCATAAACATAGAAATCAAGTCAATATGTTTTTCTGTATATTCGCTGTGTAGCATCAAATACTTTTTTATGGCCTCTACCCCCTCTCTATTAGGTATGATGGTAAATAACGATTGGACATCCATAGTGACAAAGTACATATTCTGAGACATATTAGTATTCTTAAAGAACTTATATAATTCTACTAGAAATTGTTTGGTATCCCTGAGAATGTACTCATTTCGTTCAACAACAGGTCTTAAATATTTCTCTACATATAAAGAGAAAGGCTCAGTGCTCCAACCGCCTCCTGAAACAATAGGCCTCATGGGGGGGTTTGTGCCATGTTTATGTATTTGGGGATGCCATGTATACTTGGTATCATAGGGTACTCCACAAATAAATATTTTGCCAATTCCCGGTGAATGCACTGACTAACTTCCAAATCATGAACTATATCATTTTATAAATGGTACTCTGAAGCTGTTGTTCAGATATAGTCTTATAGTACCTATCATCTGCTAACATGTCCAACATGTTATTATGATAATGTAAAAAATCCATCACCACCAAAGGGCCTCCTTTATCTGCTGGTCTAAAAATTACATTTTTATCTGTTCTAAGCCTATTTAATGCCTGCTTCTGTTGGAAAGTCAAATTATATGACCTATGTGAACTATGTGTTCGAGTAGCAAATAACTGATAGACTTCATCTTCTACAACCTTATAGAAGGCCTCTAACAGGGGGTGATTTTGGGGTACATATTCACTCAATTTTCTCAATGATGGTTGCACACAATTAACATTATTACCAAACTGGTATCTAAGCATTACATTTCTACTAAACAGTTTCAAGTCTGGAGTACATCAGTAATTCTACTATTTACACTGGGAATAAATGTTAAACCTTTATTTAATAGTTCAAGTTCATATGGATCCAAAGGTCGATAAATATTCCATACTAGGTCAGTGTTCATTTGTTCCACATTTTCTTGAGTGTCTGTCCTTGTGTCCTTTCCCGGACAGTTTGCATTTCTGCCTTCGACTGGCAGACGGTCTCATCTGTCCCCTCCCCAAAGATATGGGAAGGAAACTGGGGAAAAATGTTTTCTTTTCTTGGTAATTGTGAAGAACCCAGAGCAATGTTCTTAGTGGTCTTAGATGCTACAGGACCCTCTGTTGGCTCTCACGCTCACACTACCTCCATCTATATGTTCTTCAGCTGTAACCAGACGTTTATGTGAGTGTGGTCCTGTAACACTGGAGGACCCTGGGTGAAGATTAGTAGATGTAACAGAGGCTTGTAAGCATGATGATTGTTCTGGTACAGTGTTAAGTTGTATATGGCTCTCTTTATTTGGTAGGGGCGTGCTGTTATTAGAAGTCATAGTGTTAGTCGGATTGTGCTGGACTCTAGGCCAAGTAAACACATGAGATGTGCGATAATCTCGTACATCCCTATCTATTTTGTCCTTCTTTTGATGTATAAGTCGTCTTTCATAGACCATGATGCCATCCAGCATATTGGAAACTGCTCTATCAGCTAAAGTCTCTGGATATTTGGTGCTAATATCATATTGTTGAATCATAACTGACTGTTTTAGTTCATCTTCTATAGGTTTAAAAAAGTCTAAAAGAAGCTGCATGTACTTCATACTATGTTCAAGATTTAACTTCTGCCATTTAGTGAGAAGCTCAGGGTACTGATCGCCATAAGTCGGCATCTTCAGTACTCTTAAACCTCTTGGTACTATATTCTTTTTAAGGCATGCTTCAAAATGCAGTCTTTGTGTGGACAACAGTTTCAGTTTAAGCATATCAGCCTCCAAATTATGAACAGCTTCCTGCAACTGTTGTTTAATGTCTGTAGAGAAAGTATCAGAACTTTCCCGGTCTTCTGTTTCATAATACATAAGTGGATTATCATCATTAAATATACAGGCCATTAACTTCTTCTTTAAGCATTCGCTCCTGTTAGCAATATCAAAACTTTTATCACTTGCCTGTTTGTTGAGGTGAGATCTTGCTTCAGTGTTACTTAATGTTGGCAAACCGCTTGCTTCAGTGTCTTGTGCTGTGGCATCTGGTCTATAATCCAGCTCAATATCTTCATTTGTTCCAGCCATGTCACCGTGGATAACGTATAAACACCAAACAATGAATAATAACCAAAAGTTCTTATCCAACGGTGTAAATTCCCCTCTGTTCAGAAACCAAACAATAAAGAACAAGCCAAATATAAAGACAGAGAGGTAACCAAAGCTGCTCAGTAATCCATTCATAAAGTGCCTGTAACTGCAACTGGGATATTCTCCAAGAGCCAAGCTTAGATTTAAAAGCAAAAGAATTTATTTGATAAAATTGTTGTCGGTAAGTGTTCACATTTGCTTCGTCAGACCGTTAACATTCAAAAAATCAGTCTGCTCCTTTTATAGTAGTCATGTGTTTCATCTTATAGAGCTTTAAAGTGATACAAACCAGGTTATTGAAAGCATCATTAAAAAAGTTCAGTGTCTTAATACTTCTATGCTAAACAAAATAAATTCACATCTATTAAGAATTTACAAAGTACACATCATTCAATGCTTACTAAGAACTTACTGATATATAATGCTTGTTGCTAAAAAAAACATATCTTAATAATAGTAACTGCAGCCATTAGAAAAGGCATCAACTATTGCATAAAGCTCAAAAAATGAAAATTTCTCAATCAGTATGTGCTATATATGCATTAAACTGTGTTAAACTGTATATACCATTTATGTAAAGAACTATCAAAAACATTGTAAGTATGCTAATCATACAAAACAATATTCACAAAACTGATAGAAGTCACTAATCGTTAAAATCACAAGTTGAGAAGTCACTAATTAAAAAATGTGTGCATTTATAACAGATATCTTTAAAAACATTTCCTAAGGCATTTTCAAAAGCCTATCATTATATATTTACACTAAAAAACTATCTAAACATAGAATTACAAGTTGTTAATATTTTAAATAGTGCTTATTTAAGGCGTCTGGCTCTTAACACTGGTCGAATAGAAGCTCGTTCATTAAGGCCACTTCATTAAGGCCACTGCCTTTATCTGCTCTAAGCCGGATCATCCAGTTAACTTCTACTCTCTCAGTAGTATTACGAATATTCCCTCGTCTTAATATCGCCTAATGGGCAGCCATTCCCGATACTGTAGTCATGTAGTCCGATGTAATAGGCATTACAAGGTGGGAGCAGATTGTAAGAGGAACACACAATTATGAGTGACTCACTGGACAGGCCGCTGATTCCATACAGTCAAATGCCATGCGGTCGCCTAATGGGCAGCCATTCCCGATACTGTAGTCAGGAGTGGCCTTAGGCCAACTGGTGCCCTAGGCAGAGGGCACAAGGGCACCCCCCACCAAACCACCCAGTGCCCCCATCCTGGTCTACCTACACCAAATAAATACTGGTAAAGTGCACCCACTAAAGCGGTACCCTAGGCGGCTGCTTAGTTGGCCTATGCCTAAGGCTGGCTATGACTGTAGTCATGTAGTCCAATGTGATAGGCATCACAAGGTATGCCTAAGAGGAACACATGAATATGAATGATTCTCTGGACAGGCCGCTGATTCCTTACAGTCGAACGCCATGCCGTTGCCTAATAGGCAGCCATTTCTGATACTGTATTCATGTATTCCAATGTGATAGGCATCACAAGGTGGGAGCACATTGTATGAGGTGCACACAAATATGACTGTGTCACTGGACAGGCCGCTGATTCCGTACTGTCAAACGCGATGCCGCCGCCTAATGGATGGCCAATCCCGATACTGGAGTCATGTAGTATGATGTAATAGGCATCACCAGGTAATATTGTGGTCCTTGCTCACACCCAGTGGTGTGAGTGACAGATGCAAGCACCAATGCCAGTGCATTAGCAAGTGCAGGATCGAGCGGGTGTAAGTGTGTTTGGCTACCAGTATGCGAGTATTGCATTGGTTAAGCAATGTAGAGACTAATCGAGCATAAGAGGCTGTAACCAGAGGATATCATACAGCACAGTCATTCAACAGTATAGGAATGTATCCCATCATGTAGATGTACATGTGAGTGTTTATGTCCAGCATATAGGTACATACATATATAGAGATGTATCAGGGACATACCATGTGGCAACAAAGCATTACAAATGAATGAAACGGGAAACACCAGCGACGCCTGTATTATGTAGTGGTGTTGCTCTATGTGATCACAAGACTCCCTCAGACAGACATGTGTCAGTCATACACGCAAATAGTTGTACATTGGCCATATACATCACTCTGTGCATGTAATGTACATTAACACAACAGTACCTGTCCAATCATTATGTGTGAACAGTACTCCTGCAATGTGCTGTGTGCAACATCATCATCATGATAAAGGTAAATGGGGTAACCATAGAGGGACCGGTAGTGTTTTGTGTACAATGGGGTCATCCTCCTCATGTGTACCTGGACCATGTAGGAGTGATGTGCATACCAGGACCGTGTGCCTGAGGGACAGTGGTGAGGATAACAGTAGTATGTTATGATGCATATTACAAGGGTTTCATGTGTCCAGTGGGCATGTGTGTGTAATGGACAGCTATGTATAGGGCAGATGGTGTCCTAGGAGCTGAATGGCCTTATGTGTCCATAGGTGAGGGTCAGATGTTGGGGAAGGAGTGTAGGTATGGCCATGGAGGATAGGTAGGAGCACAGAAATGACAGCATACAGGGTTGGTATATGACACATGTGGGGGGATACACCCTGGATGGGTATGAGTCTTTGGCATTCAAAAGCCCATGGGAACAGTGGGATAGAGGTCCCCAGCCATGGGCAACTGCCACTGCACCTACACAGCTGCAAAGGAGGCAGTGCTGGGGCTGTCCAGGAGGGGCAGCATCACCCTGTAAATGTGACACTCCACCCTTGAACTGGCATATCTGGCTTTGTAACCCCTTAGGGAGCCACCTACACAACATGTCCAGGACCACATGACAGCAGGTATGTGCCTGTCTAGTCCCTCTCCCAAGGGGACATGCTCTATCCTCAGTGGTGGTACCACTAGAATGTGGTGCAGAGCCAACAGAGGTTGATGTTAATGGCTGGGCCCCAGATGTGCTAGTGCCCGGTGCCATGGTCAGCTGAAGTGGGACAGGAGGATCTGCCGGGACCTACCAACCCATTCAGCCTATGGTGTTGCATTTTAAACCCACATATGGCTTAGTGATAGACAACAGCATACAGGATTACCTATGACAGTATGCATAGATATCACCAGCAACCCAACACAACAGATGGTATACATTTGCAGAGGGAGCACAACACATGCATATATACTGCAATGCAACTGTGTGACAGCAGCTATGAACAGTTGCCCATCATTGGCTTGTCACTGGGAATCCCACACAGTGTCAGTCATACCACTGTCTCATGTGACACATGTCCAGTCAGGGATGCGATGGCAGTAACACATCTCTATCATCATGTACTGTCTGCAATCCCATACCATGCTTCTGCTGTGCACAGAAGTGTGTTCTGTGTGTAACACAGGAAACAAATGGTTGCACACACTGACCTGTTCATAGATGGCCCTACAGATGGGGTTCCCTCATGAACAGAGTACTGTCATGTCTGTATTTTAACATGCAGAATAGCCATTACCACACACATGTTAAACAGGCAGTAGTCTCAATGCAGCATAGCTACACTTACATGCTGTAGTTGTGTGGCACATCACCCTCCTGTCATTAGGCTATTTCCCACTGTGGAAAATGATTGAGGTACATCCAGATATCATCTGCAATGCCATGTCAGAACACCACATCCAGGTACCACTCACAGTGACTGTCATGGCCAGATAATAACATGTTTCCCTAGATAGTGTACTGTGTTTATCATGCGGATGGCTATGGGAACACCATCACAGCTGTACCACATGCAATCAGCTAGAGGAGGACTGCAATAGGTGCAGAGGCCATCACCTGACCATTTCCATCTGTTACAATACACATGCTGCTGCTGTGCAGGTGTACACCTTCACATCCACCAGAGAGTGTGTGTGGGACAGGCAATGTACACCAGGGAAGGGCTTGGAGACTTAACCATAAGCATCATCTGCCACATGCTGAATAGTACAGGGCAAACCCCTGACTACTCATTACTATTACATGTGCATGATGTTACTACATGTGCCACAGAGGCAGCATGTTGCAGTGCTGTAAGAACATGTGTGTAGGTGAGTGAGTGCCATCTGCAACAGATATAGTAGACATACATTAGGTGTGGCACACATGTCAGTCCATGTGAACGGATGCCATTGTCACCACAACCACACTCTAATGGACACGAATTGACACCTTTGCCAGGGTGGCAAATACACAATGTAACTACTTAGTTTGCCACACTGCAGTAATGCACAGGACCACATGCACCACAGGGGATATCTGGAGGTTCTATGGGCTAGGGCATGTGAAAGTGCTTGACAACTGTTGGTATGCCAATGAGGTTTATACTGGGAGTGACTGTGGTTGGGAGCATCACAACCCACACGCAGACACAGGGTGCCAGTACTGTCATGCAGGTATGCATTGCTCCATGGGTGTGTAGTGTTTGGCTGTGCAAGATGGCTGTACAAGGCTGGGTGAGGGTAATCCTTGCCATTGCATCACCCGACAATGGTGTGCAGTGCAGGGGTGTAGTGTCTGCAATGTCCCACACAGATGGGTACTGCATTATCTGGCCTGACATCCTGGTTACCAATGTGTAGGGCCATAGCTTTGCAATGCATGCCATGTCTGTGTTTGATAGTCCTTCACATGGACATTGCCTGGGATGTGCATGTCCCACAATACTGTACAGTGACATGTACAGGTGTACCTGGTTTGGCAGACACATGTAGTGTACACAGCCTGTTATACCCCGATATGCCAATACTGGCCTGGTGTGGCAAAACCTGCTTATAGTGAGCAGGTCGGCCCTGCACCTGCATGGATAGAATGGACAGGTATTCTGTGGTGTCAGTGGCATGGGTCCATACAGGGCACATGTGTACAGCATTGTCTGGCCTTAGTGGATCACATATGATGGCACCACATATGTTGCAGCCATTCAGTGTGGAACATAGTGAAGGCACAATGTCTGCATATATGTGCCTATTGTACCACTGTACAGGGTGCCATGTCCTCTGCAGGCCACTGCGGTCACACCATGCCTACTATCTGTCCTCAATGTGCATGTTACTAGCAACATAGTGGGATATCCTAGGCAAGGTTGTATGTGCATGGCACATGGGTGCAGGACATATACCGGCTACTAGTAGGGCTGCATACTTAGTTCACCAGCCCTTTTGCCAGATGTATGGGTATGGCTTGCCAACACAGTGCTGTGGCTGACTGACAGCTGTACTCCTCGTGAGGTGGCCAATGTGTCATAAGATGGATACTATATAGGAAAACTACAAAACCCGCTCCCAAACATGTCCAATGGTAAGACAATCATGGCCACCTCTACACAGGCTCTGACAGACAAACACACACTTGCCATGTCCTGTATACAAACCCCTACCATATCACACTGCAGCAACATGCATTTAGGGCATGTGCTACAGTGAATACTACAAAGCACTGTACTTGTCTCATGCAGGCAGACACACACACACACACACACACACACACACACACAGTTGGCATGTCTGGGATTAGAACACCAACCTAACTACTTTACTACACTACAGCATTATGCAGTTACAGAATGTGCTACCGAGATTACTGGGACACAGCACTCCCAGAGGTGTATTTGTAGATGGGTGACATCATCGGCCTTGATAACGGTGGGTATAAGAAATGTATGGAGTGTGAGCAGTATAAAAGCATTACTCAGTCCTCAGGCAAATGGGGACACACACACACAGCAAGTGTGGGACTAGAACACTGACCTAACTACTTTATTACACTACAGCATTACGCAGTTACAGAATGCACTACCGAGATTACTGGGACACAGCACTCCCAGAGGTGTATTTGTAGATGGGTGACATCATCGGCCTTGATAACGGTGGGTATAAGAAATGTATGGAGTGTGAGCAGTATAAAAGCATTACTCAGTCCTCAGGCAAACGGGGACATACACACACATACACACACGGCAAGTGTGGGACTAGAACACCGACCTAACTACTTTATTACACTACAGCATTACGCAGTTACAGAATGCGCTACTGAGATTACTGGGACACAGCACTCCCAGAGGTGTATTTGTAGATGGGTGACATCATCGGCCTTGCTAACGGTGGGTATAAGAAATGTATGGAGTGTGAGCAGTATAAAAGCATTACTCAGTCCTCAGGCAAACAGGGACACACACACACACACACACACACACACACACACACACACACACACACACACACACACACACACAGCAAGTGTGGGACTAGAACACCAACCTAACTACTTTATTACACTACAGCATTACGCAGTTACAGAACACGCTACCGAGATTACTGGGACACAGCACTCCCAGAGGTGTATTTGTAGATGGGTGACATCATCGGCCTTGCTAACGGTGGGTATAAGAAATGTATGGAGTGTGAGCAGTATAAAAGCATTACTCAGTCCTCAGGCAAACGGGGACACACACACACGGCAAGTGTGGGACTAGAACACCGACCTAACTACTTTATTACACTACAGCATTACGCAGTTACAGAACATGCTACCAAGATTACTGGGACACAGCACTCCCAGAGGTGTATTTGTAGATGGGTGACATCATCAGCCTTGCTAACGGTGGGTATAAGAAATGTATGGAGTGTGAGCAGTATAAAGGTATTACTCAGTCCTCAGGCAAACGGGGACACACACACATGGCAAGTGTGGGACTAGAACACCAACCTAACTACTTTATTACACTACAGCATTACACAGTTATAGAATGTGCTACCGAGATTACTGGGACACAGCCCTCCCAGAGGTGTATTTGTAGATGGGTGACATCATCGGCCTTGCTAACAGTGGGTATAAGAAATGTATGGAGTGTGGGCAGTCTAAAAGCAATTTAGAGTCCACCAGCAAACGGGGACAAACATACACACACACACACACACACACACACACACACACACACACACACACACACACACACACACACACACGCCAGTGTTGGGTATGGAACACCTGCCTATTTACAGATTACTATTACAATACTACATACTTACGAATCATGCCACACAGACTACACATGTCAAGGCTGTCATTATGACCATCTGGGAATGCGGACATCAACAGGGATGCTGGCAGTTAAGATGTACATACCTGTGAACCTGTGTGTTTAAAGTAGGAATCCATCCTGACCTGGAGTATGCTCATCTGTGGAATGGATGACTACCACTATACAGGGTTACAATGGCCATGCCCATACACAGAGGCACATAACCGACACAAGGTGTCACTGGGCATGCTCACACACTTAGTAGCACAGGGCTGTTCGGAATGCACTTTGTGTCCATCTACACAAGGATATACTGGGCATGCTCATACACTTAGTAGCACAGGGGGCATGCTCAAACACTTAGTAGCACAGGGCTGGTCGAATGCACTATGCGTCCATCTACACAAGGATATACTGGGCATGCTCATACTCCTAGTAGCACAGGGCTGACTGGGATGCACTCTGATGCTAAACACGGAGGGCCACAGTGGCCATGCTATTACAGGTAGACATAAAGAACACATTGTAATGGGCTCTGGTGTTAGTAGTTGTCATTTTTAGTGGGAACGCTGCTCTACATATATTTGACACTGGTCTTTTACACAACATCAGCTGTCATTCTGGGATGACATGGCTGACAGTAGGCAGGCCTTTGTCACATATCACATGCATCCATGATACAAGGGAGTGTGGATATTACCCAAGTCACATCCGCCCACACAGTGCCATTCCAAGGCAAATGTCCTAAACACAGGTTAACTCCCATACACCTACAGGACAACTGCATTGTTTTCTTATGCTAACCAGTGCTAGATGTGTAGTGTCCATATTCACAGCTGGTCACTGTAGATCCAACAATGGGGAGTACTGACATCTGTGCAGTGAGGAACACCTGGCTGATGTCTCTGTAGTGCACAATAGCACTACCACCATATACCTCAGAACCTAGCACTACCACCATATACCTCAGAACCAGACATGTGGGCCATAACACAGGTATGGACGCTCCAGGTGGTGTACCCACATACATAAAGGCCACTCACATGTACTGACTGGTCCCCCCATGAAAGGCATCACAGATGAGCCATGTGCAGGACACAGTGTCACATGCTGCATTCTAGGATGTAAACTGCAGACACCACCATGCCCTCGGACCACCAACATGCAACCATACATGTTGTATGACATAGACGAGTACACCACCATGTGACCCTTGACCTGTGTACTGTACTAAGCTCTACATCAACTGTAGACAGTACACATGTACTGACACAGTTGCATCATGTGTTATGCAATGCAATGATACCACTGTCTGTGACCAGGTCAGCTGTACACATACCAGGGCCCTCGGTACTTTCCACCATTAGCAGATGTCTGTTGCTGTACACCAGTACACACCCTCATGTATGGATATGACATACATGTACCTGCCCTGGGTATGTACATGCCACACACACACAACATACCTGTAAATAGCATAGCTGTTGTAGTCCTTTGTGCAAACAGGTGGCTACAGCCATTACACACATGCACATGGAATGTAGGTCCATGGCTGCTGAATGCTAACAGTACATAAGGTGTGATATCAATGTTGACAGAGGTAACATCCCCTCTGTACTGGTCACCCATCATATCATACAACAGTCCATGTGTCATGTATGTCATTACACATATCCACCAATTGCAATGCCTACAAACATGACCAAATGTCAGGATTGTAGGACCTACACACCTGTACATGTAGTGTTGTGCATTCAGATAACATGCGTGTGCAGTTGCTGATGTATGCAGGTGGCGTGTATCCTAGTACATCATGCAGCTGCAATGCAGCCTCAACATTGCCAACTGTATATGGTGATATGCTGAATGTACAGAAAGATGTACCACAGGTATGGACAGATGTGTTGAAATAACTAAGTGGTGGGGCATCTTTGCAGATGGATGTTTGCTGTGGACAGCTCACAGGTGTGTCACAAGCGGTCCTACAATACCCTGTGTAACTGGTAAGCAATGGTTTTGTTAATTGAAGGACATAACACACAACTTAGACAGCGGTCAGGGTGACAGCGAAGGTAAATCACTTGACACCTGTTAATAGATATGACGTCCCTAGTGCATATATCAGCACTGTTGGCACAGGAAGCATCAGTACAGTTTGTAACGCATGCAATACTGCTGTACGTCTGACATACATAACATGAGCTAGGCAGGTCTGAGATTCACAGTACTGGCATGTGTGGTTGCGTGTGTGTCCATATATGTCACGTATTGTGGGGAATACATCTCAATTGTTACTCACTCTCCTGTACACTAGTGTACACATCTGTACAGACTGCAATGTAGAAAGCAGGACATAGGCAGGGGCGTGTATCTCACACATGTGAGGTATCTGTATGTGCATGACATAGGTGTATTAATTACTGAATGCCACAGTGTGTGTATGTAGGGCTGACTGGTCCCTGGGGTGAGGATGTATGTTACCATACTGAACTGATAAGACCCCTCCCACCATCCAGGCAATGCATTCTACTATCCATGTTGATGTCCCCAATCTTAGGCCGTACTGACTACCTGTACATGTGTATTCTCTGTGGCATGTCATGTAGGTGCACAGTACTGTAATGATGATTTGCACATAGGCAGGGGTCCTCATCCCACCAGTAGCAACTGTGTGCGAGTGTGTGTTACTGTGTCAGTGTGTGTGTGTGTGTGTGTGTTACAGTGTCACTGAATACATGTGTGTCAATACCTGAGTGTGTGGGTGCAGTTGTGTGTTGGCATCCTGTCATGGGAACGTGTATTACTGATTCCCATTGAGGCATCACACTTCCCACTGGCCTCTACCCTTGTAATCAGCTAGACCACTCTCTTACCTCACCACTCCATGTAACTGTACCTGTGATGTCACCCTTTATGGATGTCACGTCTGTGGCCACAGTAGCTTAATACACAGCTATCATGCTTTTGGAGTGGTAGACATGTTTGTTACGTGGGACATTCTCACTGGTATGTGACAGCAACACGGTGCATGCTGGTATATTCATACATACCTGTGAGTAGTCCACATTGACATATGGGACACTTAACTGCAAACACTGACATCCACCAGCACGTGCAATTAGACCTGAAGAAGGACAGCAGAACATCATGACCAACATGCATTTACTGTTGTTACACAAGACACATACTGTTAACAGTATTGTACACCTGTACTACATGGTATATCTGCTGCCTGTCAACAGTCCTCAACATTTGTAAACTACACATATCATCCTAGTCTGTTCACCCTGTGCATCAGACCATATGAGCATGTCCCTGCACTGATGGTGTGGATGTCAGGGATGTGGCACAGGCATCATCATATGCACAGGGTGTTAATGTTTGCCGGAGGCCTAGGCTGCACTGTTGTTACACAAGACACATACTGTTAACAGTATTGTACACCTGTACTACATGGTATATCTGCTGCCTGTCAACAGTCCTCAACATTTGTAAACTACACATATCATCCTAGTCTGTTCACCCTGTGCATCAGACCATATAAGCATGTCCCTGCACCGATCGTGTGGATGTCAGGGATGCAGCACAGGCATCATCATATGCACAGGGTGTTAATGTTTACCAGAGGCCAAGGCTGCACCATTGGATGACATCATGTGTGTGTTTGGGCCTTTGATCTAATTGGGTGTGTGTGGATGTTATGCATGTGTGTGTTGCGGTGCCCTACATATGTGTCCAGTGTGTGCGTGTATGTATGCACACAGTTCTCCCATGTGTCTGGCCTACACAGGGGTATTATTGAAAGCTGCAGACTGTACAGGTGAGGTTTTAAAGTTCACGGTGTCTGGCCACGGACATGTGACCTGTGCCTGCCAGTGGTTGCACGGGCACTACCAGACAGAAGTGCAGATTGAGTACTGTCTGATGTCACTTGTCCACAGGAACCGTGTCCCTGTTGAGACCATCCCGGGCCACGTGCATGTGGTCTGCTGTGTCATGGTATGGACAGCACAGCACCAGATGCACTGCTGCTGCTACCGCCACTATGGGATCAGGCATGTGAGGTAGCTCGTACACGTAGACCTGACACAGGTGATGTAGCAGGCCTACATCCATGTGCCCGACGCCTCACTCCTACCGGATGTTCCAACACAGACAGCTCATGTTCACGGATTGTCATGCCACGGTCAAGGACTCCAACCATGTCACCCAACAGTCTATCCAAAGCATCAGCAATCTGCTGTTGAGCATTTACCATTGCCTGGATGCTGTTGTTTAAAGAACAGACAGCAGCCCTCTGTAGCCTCTGATCTTCTCTGTTGTGCCATTCAGCACATGCCTGTGCCTCCATTACAGCCTGAAACATGCGTCTGGTGACACCAGCTGCTGTGCTCTGTCGTGCAGGAGCATGTTGGCCAGAGGTCCTCCTACGAGCAGCACTGGCCACGTGCCTGTGTGGAGCACCACCAGTAGTTTGGCTGACACCATGGTGTGCAGGCACACCTTCCATAGCCCCCACACTTTCCTGTTCCAAGCTACCACGCACCAACTGTCCTTCCTCTATGGCCACTATTGATGGGGTATGTGCAGGTATGGGATCTGTGTGTGGGGATGAGGTGGATATAGATGGAATGGCAAGCAATGGCACAGTTTCAGCCCCTGACAACTCTGCCTGTGTCCCAATCATACATTCATCATCACTGTTAGAGTCTGTGGGGACACTAACATCTGATGTACCACAGGAGGGCAATGCATCTACCTCACCTGTGAGGGCAGACAAGAACTGTACATTACAATCTATACAATAGACACACACACACACACACACACACACACACACACACACACACACACACATGTGATATGACAGAAGACATGCAACATGCATATGATATGTCAGGCAGCATGCAGCGCAGACAATAATAGTGGTAGTTATCATGTATCCCTAGGTTGCACACAACAGCATGCATGTGTCATAGCAGATGGCATCCAAATTACACAATCATAGTAGTGGTTAGCATACATCCCTGTGTTACACCATGTGGACCAGCACAGGTTAACAGTACACCTGCCTGATGTGTGGCATATGACCTTGATAATCACATGTAGTATGACATGTGATCTGCTGACGTGTGCAATGACATGCATACATGTTTAACACAATGGTGTCTTGTCAAATATACAGTGGGGCAATGGTGTACCAATTCAGTGTTGTCTGTCCACCCTACAGATATACTGCAAATTTAGCTGATGTGCATGGCCATTGCAGGGAATCATGAGGTGTCACTAGTGCTATACAGTGTGAGTTACAGACAGGGTTCATAGCCATGACTGTGTTCAGATACAATACATATATACTGTGGAATGTCACCCACGTCACTGAGGTGTATACACACTAAACCATGATGTGGAAGTTGTGACATAGGTCACTGATGTGTATACGGATGACACCCCTGCACATCTGCAACCATATTACTGCAGCCTGGCAACTATGGCCAGACATGGCAAACACGTTGGTACACCATGTCCCACATGACATCTGTGTACCACACACATACACAAGGAGCTAGTATGGCATTTATGTCCAACACCAGCAACAGGAATGTACTGTATCTGTGGCCTGATGTGGATACTGTACAGGTGACTGCTGTCATGTTGCAACACCCTCAAGATGTTTAACACATCTTATGTGGTGGATTGATGTTACGCCTACACAAGATGTGCACAGGCCTGTAGGATGTCTAGTGTTCCACATCTACATTATGACCATTATACAAAGGCCATGGTTGAACCATGTGTAGCCATTGTATGACAGGGTGTACACACAAGCACAACATGTCTACTGTGTGTGTTGCTCCATGTCTCTGGCCATCCTCCATGGCCATGTGTGTACATGTGTTGTCCAAATTATTGTGATGGGCATCTATTTCCCATGTCTGTGTTGTCCCATGTGACATATATGCTCCACTGACAACAGGGTTATGCAGATAAAGGGTGGTATGTGGGATATGTTTTCAGGTTAGGTAGGCAGTGTAGCAGCCAGGCCAATAGACGTCATGGACATGTCAAGATAGCACATCACATTGTGTGACATTCATAGCAGGGCTATGATCCACACCGGTGAAACCTGTGTGCTGGCCATACTCCAGCCCACTGTGTAGTACTGTTTGTATTCACCACATGTGTAGATCAGATCTGTTGTACATCGCTAAAATGAACAGCACCTCCACCATTGTATGCACAGCTGTCAACACATCTGGCAATAAAGATTGTGAGGATTCATGTCGGTGAGATGATTCACATAGTTTGCAAGTGTTGCACATGGGTAGTCATTGTGATACATTGCAGGTCTGACCTGTATATTTTGACAGGACCATACATTATGTGTACATGTTGTGAATGGCCACATGGCAGCTAGATTTGTGCATTATGGATCCTGATAAATAATAACACTCTCACCTGCAATGGGCTGCTGTCACAGCAGAATGCCAGAGGTACCTAAATAGGAGTAACACAGCAGTATGAGCATAATCCACCCCTGTATAAAGGCTACAGGGAGCAATGTGCATAAGACATACACCAGCACATTAGACTATACTATGGTGTATGCACATGTGTGCATACACAGAGTAGCATACTATAGTATGCGGCATGTGTGTATACATGCCTTGCATATGATGTTACATTACATATTGTACAGTGACATGCAACTATATGGAATATAGTTGTTATAGGTGCAGTACTGACTTACCAGGCAACTCCAAGCTCAATGGTTGAGAGACACTCACCTCCACAATATTGGCTAAGGCTTGTGGATGTGGTACTGCAGGTGTCCCCAGGTTGGCTAGTAGCTCCTCAGTACGTGTGAGTGGGGGCTGGGTTGGTGGTCCACCACCTGTTGCACCTTGTTCCCTGGCGATTGCATTCACATGCTGTTTCACCCATCTAATGAGGTCTGTACAGTGTCTGCACACCTGCTGGTATGTGCGGTTGTGGCCACCCACATCATTAACCCTCCTGCAAAGTTCCATCCACAGGGCATCCCGCTGCTGTGCATCCTGTGGCACATGGCTGAACAGGATATCATGATTGTCGAGTAGGTATGGGATGAGGGCCTCATCCTCCAAGCGTGTAAAAGGGGGAAGCCTTGCACACAGCATACCTGGAAGACATAATGATGGAGACAGGTCACAGTAACTCACAGAGACATACAGAGCTACAGCTGAACATACATGTGTATCGCATTAATTCATTTTAAATAGTTGTATTTGCAAACCTACATGACACTGACGTGTTTTTGTCACACACATGTGACACTCACTGTTGAGTGGATATCACCATGTATGTGTGTGTGTCACCTGATTACATTGGTCTTACTCCATGTGGTTGCTGTCTTGATGTGGACATGTCTGTTTGCCTGTACTGGTGTTCCTTCCTATCAGCACATGACTGGATGTGTCCACATTAATGCAGTCGACCTTGATGCAGTGTATATGTCACATATAAGGACTTACACTGCCTTAACAGACATGACCTGTGACCCTGCAGACATGCTCACATAAGGTTTTACATGTATGTGTTCTGCCATATACATCTGCATGTCACTGTACAGCGATTCAACATCCTGCCATGTATCACCTGTATTGCACATGTGATACACATGGGAAACTGGCTAGCCAGATGGTATTTGCAGGGATGGATATCAACTATAGCATGTACAGTCAAAGTCAACTAGTGGGCTATATGCCATGGGCCATGTATGAATCTAGGATGAAAGGTTACCTGGCAGTAGCCGACAGGTGGGTCTGTGGGGCCAGGTGGAGCAGTGCCACATTACTGATCCAGAGGGTTAATGATACATATACTATGCGTTACCATGCGGTCATCACACCATGTCTGTGAGGGGAGCGATGTGCAGCTTTGATGGACAGAAATGCATAGTATGGTAGGACTATGTCAAGTGTATGGGACAAGGATCTGTCCAGCATGTGGTAGGTGGATGTCCATGAAGTATGTGTTCGAGATCAGGATGAGTACGTGTAGCATGTCTAACATCACTGGATTGGACATGGATTTAGTCAGGGTATGCATCATGCTACATAGTGGAGATGGGGAATGGGAAGGCTGGTGTAGGCCATCTGCACATGGCCAATACCCCTTAAAGGAAATATGTGATCTGATATGGGTCACTTGAGTGTTCTGTATGACTGGACAATGATCTCTATATTCATGAATGGCACCCTATCATTATTAGCATTGCCACATATAACTACCTGACAGGTGTGGTGACGTAGCTTTCACAGGAAAGACAACTGCCCAGCTGCATCCCTCACACATAAGTGTCCATTATGTTGACCGCTGCCTAGGTAGTAGTTCATGGGTACAGGGTTATTAACATAGGGGGTGACAATGTGAGTCAGCTATTGCTGCTAAGTCATAGTCATTCGCATACAGATGCCTTCTGTTTGTCTGTGAAGTATGGACTACAATGAGGAGGAATAAAATTCATTAACCCTGACATACTGTAGCTGCCACTGGTGTGATGATCACATATTATTCAAACACCTTTTGTAGTGTTGGTTCTGCCAGCAGTCCTGTTGAAAAACACTCCTGTGACATAGGAATGTACATCTAGTATACCGAGTGTAGGTGGTACACAGTATGGGTGATGATGTCCTATGACCTGGCAAGGTTATGATATGCAGTGTGACATCAACCATACTGTCATCGACATCTGTACTGCTGACATCACTTAAGTGATCAAGGTTCATGGCCTTCCAGACCAGACTCAGCAGGGAAGTAGTAAAGTACTTCCTATTATCAGTGGTGTCTCCCCCTTTGTGGGTTGTGATACCTGTTGGTGTGCACCATTCAGTGTGTACACAACCTGACATGGAGCTATGTTTTACATGATGTGTACGTGGAGAGCATCTTGTTTTTCCATATGTGTATGATACAACCTGTGATGTGGGCAGGTCCCATGCAGACTGAGTGCAGCTTGTACCTGCATAGTTGTGGGTACAGGGTCCCTGTGGTGTACATGGATATATGCTTGTGTACCTGTTGGGGGGAGAGGGCCATGTGTTTATATTATCCAAAACCCTATCTGGATTGCTTATTCATGCTAAGCACTTGTTCAGGACTTGTAAACACTACGTAAGCTAATGATTACTATGGCACTCAATCTTCCTCATTACCTACAGGTAAGGGAGAACAGGTTTTGTACATACTTTTCTCACTTGCGTAGAGTAATGTAGCTCTTGTACTCACTTTCTTCACTTATTTAGGTGAATGTAGTTCTATATTGAGGCATGTCCAAGAGTCAACTGCCAGTGTTTTCGCCTGTCTATCTGATGAATCTGGATATCTTGAGGCAATGTACACATTGCCTCATGTACACAGACAAGCCTCTCCACCTATCACCCAACACTACAACCTGTGAGAGATGCACTCATCTAGCCAAACTGGAGGTAAAGATTTCTCCAACCAAGCCTGACCCTGACTGCCATGAGGAAAAGGTACACAGTCACACAACACCACACTCATCACATAAGTCTCACTGTATCTACCCCACCATTAACTGGGAAAACTACTCGTGTACCAACACATTAGCTCAACGGTTTCTGGAATTCATAAACACCAATGCCCTGACTCAACATATGCACACACCCACCAGGGGCAACAATATCCTAGACCTAGTCATTACCAACATGAGTGACTGGTGCTCCACACGTGAAGCCAACTCCTCGTTGGTCCGATCAGACCATGTGCAGAACACCATTGAGATTTACATCCCGCACCTACCCCCCATTAAGGGAACCAGAGTATAATATGTCTACAAGGCCAACTACATGCTTCTTAAGACAGACATGGTGGATGTCATGACACCCATGCAGATGGACAGTACTGTTACAACTGCTTAATCATACACAAATGCACTCTATAAGCACTTACAGTAGTGCATAGCTTGTGCTATCCCAAACAGAACCAGGACACTATACTCCTAATTAACTAAACCAATCTGGTGGTCCCCTGCCATAAACATATTGTACTACAGGAGGAAGACACTGTTGCAAATGAGAGTACAATACCATGCATGGAGGAGATCCCTGGACAGCCTCAGTAAGAAGGTGAGATCCCTTATAAGATCCTCCAAAGCTAGCTACGAAAACTATAATGCAACTAATACCAACAACAACCACAAAGCATTCTATAGCTATGTCACATATCTCGATGTCAACAAGCAGATCTGCTCTGAGTTACAGCACAAAGGCATGAACATTACAGAAACAATTGATATTGGCAACATCCTGGCAGATCCCTCTCAAAGCTGCACACTCTAAAGGCAATATCACAGCATCCATGGGACCAGACAACATCCCAGGCTGCATTTTACACAAACTTCGGATCATACTGTCTCTCCACCTATGTACCATGTTCAATAATAGCCTCACATCAGGCATAGTGCCCCCTGAATGGCGCACAGCAACAGTTATCCCACTCCACAAAGGTGGCACCATAACAGACCATGGGACCTATTTCCCTATAGGTCTGACTAGCCTGGTCTACAAGGCTATGATGCACATCATGGATCACTGTCACAGAGACATTGGGTACCTCCCAACCTTTGACCCCTCCCTGTTTGGCATTGTTAAGGCCGGACCATGCCTCCTAAACCTGGTGGACTTCTTAGAGACAGTTACCAAGGCATTAGATGAGGGTAAGGAGGTCCACACAGCCTACCTAGATCTCTCATAGGCTTTCAACACCATTCCTCCTTCTGGTATTATCAACATACCCATCCGCCTGAACATTAACCCCTATGTCATGTGATGGTTTGCAAAGTGGCTCACGGACAGAACCCACACAATGGGAGTTGCATACCCTAGGTCCGACTGTATACCAGTTACAACTGGTGTCCCCCAGGGCTCAGTCCTAGGACACCTCATGTTCGGTATATACATCTCTGACATGCAGACAAGCACAGGAGGGCTTTGGCTAAAAAGGTTTGCAGACGACTGCAAACTAGGGGACATAATTGTTTCCCCAGCTGTTACAGACACCCTCTGGAAGGGTCGCACCGAGACGGATACCTGGTGTTAATATCATGGCGTCAAGCTGAATGCCTAAAAGTGCAGTCATCCCCTTTGGATATAACTAATTATCCATGGACTACCACATAGGTGCTAGTCCCCTACATATAGAAAAGGTAATACGGGATCCGTGAACCCCAGTAGACAGCAATCTCTCCTTTGATACCCATAATGACAAGGTGGTTAGAATATCTTTCTACATGGCCCTCCCAATCTCTAATGGGTTTGCATCCAGATCAGAGGGGCCATTGTGACTCTACACGTCATATTAGACCCATTAAAGGAGACAACACTCGATTTGGGATATACCTTACAAGACAACTGCAACAGCTTGGAAGACCACACCAGTACCACACCAAGAGGATTACTGACCTCAAACAGATGACCTATGCAGCCCAAGCTACGAAACTCCAGCTGTACTCAGTTGCATACCACATACTTACATGTGATCTCTGCTTGACATACAAGGCCCATGTCCAAACCTGTATTGCTGGATATGCTCCACCTAAACAGAAGTCCCTGAGAGCCACATGCTCTAGGGATATACACCTAACCACAATGATGAGTAGGACGTGCTGGACGGATAGATTCTTGACCCGGACACTCCCTATGCTTTGGAACATGATTCCAATGTACATCAGGCAGGGGCCCTCATGAGCACTCTTCAAGGGAAACCTTGATGTGTGGATGGGAGACAGACATGTACCCCGGGGATCACTGCAGTGACTCTGCTGGACAGTGGCACAGGCAACTATTTGCTCTGCTGTTCAGAGGCACAGGAAACCAACCTATGGGGGTGGCGAAAGCCAACACATGCTAGCTAGGCTTACAGATACCCTTGGTAAGACAGCCTAGTACCTACCATTGCACATATTACATGTCTTATGTGCATGGGTAGTCAAATAGCTCTTCCATTTTACTCTGCTATCATGCTGATAAACTGTCGGCTCACTAAAAGACATATGTATCCTGTTATTGTGTATTGTAAATACCAATTGACATAACTAATGTTTGCCTAACATTACAGTAATGCTATGTAGCTTGTAATACATATCTGCCTACAATACTGTACATTACACAGTTATTGGCACAATATCCCACAATGCAAATCATACTTGCACAGTGGCCCAACCTTCCACATGTTATTCTCTGTAATACACCCATACATATGGCTACAGTTACAATATATCAACATATACTATCCCCTGTTATAGCACATACTTGTTCGACCAGCCCTGCCACTGACATCGGCTGGTGAGGAGTATTTCTGTTCAAAGCCCTTATATAGCATCCCTTGTAGTGTATGCGGTGTTTGCCTTGTGACCTACAGCAGGACACACAAATACTACAAGCATTACTATGCTCAACAATACATCACTACAAGATAACTGTTTCCACTATATGGATTGTGTGCACTTTAAATACTACATAATAGTGCTACATACACAGACATACTGACTGTTCTACATACCTTATTAGTAACCCGAGGTGTCGTTAACTGTTGATTCAATCCATTTCAGTTTGTGTTTCAGTGTTCTTTGTAACGTTCCGCTGGTATATACAGATGGTTTGAATGTGTGATAACACATCCTTTTCTAGTTACATATCAGTAACATGTGGTATCCTGTCCACCAATTGCTGTTCCAAAGTAGTTAATTGGATGCACATCAGTTGGGCAGCTACTCCATTAGCCGATACCATGGCAACAGTGGTGTATAAGTGAGTACTCCTTTTGGGCATTGTCCGTTTGCCTTACTGTCGAGGGAGATGGCCTAGATATGTTATTGCAATATATTTCAACAGCTATATGGAGATACACAGAGAAATATTAGCTTCATGACTCCCGTGGACTGTGTGTAATGGCTATATAAGCATCAGTTTTATGTTGTTCTGGGTCTGAAGAAGGTGGAATATTTTTACCACTGAAAGCGCTTACCATATTAAAGTTTTTAGTTGCTTTAGCATTACGTTATTCGTATTTGCTTATTTCAGCTTTCTCCTACCATTCAACTCGGTTTTCTTTTGATTTTTAGTAGTTTTTCGGTTTTCTTGGTTTTTTGTTGGTGTACAAGTGTAGCATACTGTGCTGTTACTCATTAATTGCTAACACATCCAGGTGTACGCACAACCCTCTGAAATGGGATTAGTGCAAACAAACCCTATTACATCAGCAGCTGTTCCATTGTATAACAGCAGCTATTTCACATAGGGCCATGTTAGTGTGTCTCTGACAAGGTATGTTAAGGCTTCTGCAGATGTCCTACAGTGTGTGAATGATTTGTGATGTTATTACAGTTTGTATTGTAATATGTTTGGGTGTGGGAGTGATGTTGGTGGGAGTGCTTAGCAGATGCAGGTGTGTAGGAACTGCTTTTATACATAATCGCTATGTGCGTAAGGGTTCCTTCCCTATTTGAACATCTATCCTTTTGTGGAATAATGCAATGGTAATTGCAGGCTGATTCATTAAGGCATTGTTATGTGGTTCCTGTATAGCATGCAGGTGATGTTAGTCCTTGAATCCCTAAGGTAATACATCTGAATGTAATAACGTTTTGCTACATGATAGCTGTGTATTTCTGTCATAGGTATTTGCAGTCATCATAGTTGTGTTGGTGACTGACTCTCTTTGGCTAGGGTTGCCACCTTTTCATATGTCCATAGTGGGTCCTTTTTGGGACACACATCTGATTTTACAGGCCGACACAAACCCACAGTCAGTACAAGGGATAGAACTTTCCTTTCTTGCCTAATTATAAGCTTATTCTTGTAGCAGTTTAGTTGCTTATCCTGTTTCCTGTAACATGTAGGTATTTTAGATACAGAAATAACTATTGTATGCAACTATTACAGTACATATGGGACATAATTATGTCCTACAATCCCAGGACATTTGCCACGTTTAATATATTTGGTCAGAGCACAACTGCCCAAAGAGGGAGGGTCCCTCACAAAGTGGGACAGGTGGTAACACTATCATTGGCTCATGTCCATAGCACATATTTGTAATAGTGTATAGGCATATACTCTCCATATCCTTTGTTCATAAAGGTTGGTAGTGGTGGAATGTGATTGCTATGGTCTATGTTATGCACATATATGAACACTTCAACCACTGTATACAGGAGACCTATGAAATCCCGAAACCACAGTGTTCCGACGCACACAATACTGGGACCAGATTCCCATACCCCACATTACTGACATCGACAGTAACTCCAAAGGTAACACGAACATGGAACACACACATGCACACACAGGCACACTGCTACCCAACACATCCAAACAAACCATCCTACACTACGTATGAGCAGGTGGCCAAGCCTCCCTACACCCCCCATGTAGGTGTCTGCGCCCCCCACACCACCCCCTACTTTAATATTCTACATCCTAGGTCGCACAAACAGACGCACAAAGCTAACCCACAACCACACATTACAGTCCCCAAGAACACACACCACACACAGAATACACACTTACACACAGTAACCTACCCAAACCGCAACACCAGAAGCACTGACTAACTGTCCATTAACATTGTGAGATTACACCTCGCGCATCTGGTGTTTTGGTACTGTGTTCTTTCTGACCTTAAGCCTCAGGATTACACGCATCGGTATGTAAAGCAGTCGATATGTGGTAGGTATCCCATTTATATGTACCTCCATGGTTATGTAGATGTTGTTAATCTATCTATATATCTACATATATATGTATATCCCCATATATAGACATAGCTCTCTCTCTCTCTATATATATATGATGATATATATATATATATATATATATATATATATATATAAAACATACACCTTTCATTGGGTACATGCCAGTTTGTCCTATTTCACAGAAAAAACTATTTCAGCACATTCCTACCTTTTGTGTTTTATCCTGTCAGTATACACAACTGCCATTGGTACATCTCAGGTATGTTATTGTGATGAATGTGTACATGGTTGCGTGTTCTAATCCTGGCAGTGATATCTTACCTCTCAGAGCAGGCACTGGTAGTGCAAGGGTGATTAACGCACATTTCAGCGGTTGTGTGTTCCACATGTTCATCATTCTGTGGAGAGCTACCTATATATGCAAGCTGTGTTTAAGGTATACTATGTAACATGTACACATCTGTGAAGATTCCTGTCAGGGATACTCCCCATTATTTGGAACTACATCCCTGATTACATTATACAAAACTCCTCACTGACACTCCGGGGAATCCTTGCAGAGTGGGTGGTGAACAGTAGCTACACCCCAGGGATCCCGCAAGTGGCTCTGCCCCACAGAGGGACAGTTAGTTGATCGATGGGGTGGTGACAGCAGACACGTTTTGCCTATGCTTATGAGTGGGCTCGGCGGTTGGGCATGTACCTACCTATGTATCTATGAACCTGTACATACAGTATGGACACATGCTGATAGCTTAATTTACTGTTCAGGTATTGACTTACCTTGTGCCAATGGCGGTTGTGTGTACAATAGTTGAGGTTTACCTATGTGAGCTGCACACAGTAGACCACCTATACATGACAATTTACAGGTGGTCGTGTGTGTGTGTCATCCATGTTTGCTGTATGTGCAGGTGGAGAAGGGTGTCAGTCCATGAGTGCCTACACTGTCAGTATGTGTGCTATACGTTCCCTCTTTGCCAAGGCATGGGCATACTGGGCATGTCTCTGTCTGCCTACTGGGGCTGGCTCAGGGTGTTCATGGTCTGAGCCCCCTGTGCCTGTGGGTCCCTTGGCAATGGAGGTGGGCTGTGAGGGCCTTCACCATTCTGTCCCTGTTGCAGCTGTTTCCGCAGGATCATATTGTGTAGCATGGCACATACTATGAAGATGTGAGCACACGTTCCTGGAGAGTACTGCAAGGCTCCACCAGATATGTCCAAGCAACGGAACTGTGATTTCAGCATCCCAAACACGTGCTCTGTGATGATTCTGGTTTCTGCGTGTGCCTCATTATGGCATTCTTGCGTGGCTGTGTGTGCATTTCTGATGGGAGTCATCATCCACGGTTCCAGTGCATAGCCAGCATCCCCCACCAGGTGGCCATATGGGATGTCCCCCCTGGCAAATACCTGATACAGCTGTAAGGCATGCCAGATGTGGGAGTCGTGATAGATTCCAGGGTTGCCAGCACACACATCCATGATAATGCCCTGGGCATTACACATGACCTAGCAGTTGATGGAGGGCAATCCCTTGCGGTTTATGTAGCGCCAACCCTGCTCACTGGGTGGTGACTTGATGTGTATGTGCATGCAGTCTATTGCACCCATTACCTCCAGGTAGTCTGTCACATGGTGGAAGAGACGCAAATTGCTGGCCAACTCCTCCTGCATTCGGGGGAAGTATATGTGCTCATTGGCATGTGGTAACATGGCATCCAGGAACTGGTGGAGTACCCTGGATGCTGATGCTTGTGAGATCCCCATGATATCCCCAGTTCACCTTTGGAAGGTACCTGTGGCTAGTATTCTCAAGCTTACACATACCTTTGTGTCCACTGGGATGAGTTCCCCTCTGTTACTTCTGGCTCTGAGGCATGGCCAGCACAGCTCAACAAGTTGCTGTATGATGTCCCTGTCCACCCTGTAATGCTCTACTATCTCCAGATCATGTAGCCCCTGGTAGGTTACCCTGGGTCTGAACACTTGTCTCCTCCTCCGGTGCCTGAGATGGTTGTCAGCATCATCCTCCACACCACTGTCAGTCTCCAACACATGCTGGTGAATCAAAGCTATAGCAGCCCCTAACATATACATATTAAAAGTTCCTCATCTGTATACACCAATGGTGCAGAGTGTCTGGGAATACACAAGTGTGTGTGTGTGTGTGTGTGTGTGTGTGTGTGTGTGTGTGTGTGTGTGTGTGTGTGTGTGTGTGTGTGTGTGTGTGTGTGTGTGGCTTTCATACCTTATACCATTGTGCAATGGATGATGCTGGTGTAATTGGGTGTGTTTGTGCTATTCCAGCTGCAGGGTATCTTAATTACTGGTTTTACAGCAGGTATTGCTATTGTGGGGCCTTTAGTGTTGACTTACGCTTGTCTGTTGTGATTCATCTATTGCCCTTTACTTCTATTTTCAACCCGATTCACCTCCCATTGTCAGGCATGCATCCAGCTGCTGCCTTTCTTGTTTTGTGCTTCCACAACCCAGGATTGTGTTGGGAAATGTGTTATGTTTGTTCTGCTGTGACAGTTCTCTTTTCTTTGCTGTACAGCACCTCCCCTTTCCTGTTCTGCAGGTAGCTGCTAGCAGCCTTGTTAGCTGTTGTCTATGGCCCACTGTGAGTTTCTAGGTGTTAATTACTCATTTGTACTCCAATTACCATGCTGCTGCATTTCCTTATTGTCTTCCCATATCCTTCCTGTTTCAGCTGTGGTGCACGCCGCGCACAACTGTTTACCGGGTTTTGTGCGTGTTTTCATCCATGTTCACATGAACTTTCGGTCACCTTGTGTGCTCTCAGCTAAGCAAAGCTATGGCTACTTCCACACCCCTATCCTGCGGCTTTGCTTAGCAACACGGATTAGCAATGATCCAATGTGCTTACAGCTATGGTGGCGCGCCCCTCTCTTGATGTCATGTTTACCTCCAGGCCACTCCTCGGTGTTGCAATGGTATGCCATGTGGTACATCCTTACGCCGGCGGGGCATTTGCGATTCAGTATTACTTGACTCTTTGCATGGCATTGACTGCTAATTCCTAGTTACTGCATGGAACACTGTCACAGACCCTTAGCAACCCTTGCGCCATGGTTGTGGTGTAGTATGCATGCCATTGACTATTATGGGGATATCATGAATTGTGTTACATTACAGTTTTATGACATCTAAATATATTTTCCTTGTAATCCCATTTGCGAATGCACTGCAGTTTTATTTTGCATTGGTGTGGCCATGACATTAAATTTTATTTTTTATATGTTGTGCATGTTGTTTTATGCCATTGGCTATATATTTAGCCACTGGCATATATTAACATTACAATACGTAAGTTTGGTCTGCTTTCATGGCTCCAATTTTATGTTTGACAAAATGTAAACCATTTTTTTTTTTGGTTTACATTTCTACATGCTTACCCTATGCCTGCGCAACTTCATGAATCACTATATACCTTCATTTGCATGCTACACTGCTGCGCATGGGGTAATTAGCATATATGCACCAGGAGCTGCGCAGGTCTGGCGTACGCTGGTAGTACACGTGGAAACAGCTCTTACCTGAATCGCTCGACGGCCATATTTGGCGCTAGATCGCCGATGCTACTCCGGCGCATGGTGCAAGCTTCATGAATCCCAGGGTGAATCTAATGCATTATGCAAGCATATTTTCACTAATTTGGATGATCACATATTTAAGTTTAGCGTTTTACAGAAAATCTTTCTTAATAAGATAGGGGGTAATGGAGTTAATAAAACTGAGATAGAAGAATACAAATGGATTAACTATTTTAGGGCAGATCATCCACCTGGTTTGAACACTTTAAATAGTATAAAACCCTTATTAAAGGAGAGACAAACATATGTCACTTAACTTTTATATATATATATATATATATATATATATATATATATATATATATATATTTATATTTTTATATATATATTATATACCTTTTATACTTTTTAGATTTAAGCATAAATTTATATTAATATCTGAATACTATGGTTGTTATTTTTTAAGGAATTTTTTAAGGAATTTAATTTAATTTATTGAAGGAATTGTTGCCTATTATTTTCTGATACCATGTGGTCACTTTGAATTGTGATTGGCTGGTTGTAACTATTTAAACTGAGTGTTATTCATTGTTTTTATCTACACTGAAGAAGAATCTGTAAGACTTGTGTTTATTAAACTTTTTGGGATGGTTGGACTACTGGTTCTTCTTATTTGTTTCTACATTTTTTTCCTGTGTGGTCGCTTGAGCTACCTTGCAGTTTGTTGTTTTGATACCCTGAATGTATAAATGAATATAAAGTATAAATGAGTGGAAGAAGGACACCTGAGTCTTTCTTCCAAATGTTTATTTTGTTGGGCAGCAAGACAGACATAAAAATAAGCAGATGGTATGAAAAATGAGAAAAAAATCAGGTATGTTTCATTGGTAAGTCTGATGACCCACCACTGCCAACCAGTAATCAAGGAGCCTCAATCCTCACTACTGGCAACAGCGGGGGATGTTCACTGAGAGGCTAACAGGTACATACACAATATTTCCAGATGCAGCTCTCTGCATCAAGTGCAATTTCCCTTAAGAGCACACAGAGACCACAGTCAGTCCTGGGCTGGTTTCTCTCCCTTTCTCCAGATCGCCAATAAGACTCCCCACTGGCACACCTGTAGAGTTGAGATCTCAGCTGAGTGACCAAGCCAAGACCTCCAGCATCCTCTCAATCCAACCAGTGCTTCATGTCCCTGCCCAAGTAGCTGACACACACTCTTTGAGGTTTGATTCACATACACACACATAAACACACCTGGGAAAGGCTGGCACAGGTTTGCTAGCTATGTCCTCTTCTACACAGACTATAAGGTAGTTTCCACTGCCACCAGTCACTCCTGCCAGCTATCTTAAGGCTCTTCCAAGGGTACCCAATATACTGAGGGATATGAATAGTAATGCAAACGGTAGCTTGATCAAGAGCAAAGCTATTAGGAGTGGCCCACACAGTGTCACCAAATAAATATGCAAGTACTCTCAAAACTTAAATATCTCTACACAGGTCAGCCCCAATGAGAAGTGCAAATATATTTAATATTAAATAAAAGAACAAGACAATACTAAATATATATTCATGGTGACATCAGAGTTCAAAACCAGAGGAAATATTTAAAATAGCACTGCAGTACAGGCTCACACAAATAAAGAAAAACAGAATCTAAACTAAGCTTCACTATATTCCTGACTGTATCTAAGAGAATTACTATACCCTAAAATCTTAATAACAGAGCAAGGTAGATGATGTGGTGAATAGGTCTTCTTGTTGTCAGGGCCAAGACAGAATACAGAATTCTGAGTTTCACTAAGAGACTTCTCTAATATCTAAAATATTACTACTGGGATAGCTTGAAGAATGACATCACGTCTTGTCATCTGACTTGTATTTCCCAGGCAAACCCCCCACTGCTGGAAGCTGGCAGTATTTAGCATCTACTTGTAAAAATACATAGACAAGTGCTTTTACTCAGATCTTTGGCGGATGCTGGAAGTCATAAAAAATTGCATTCTCCATGCTTTCAAAGTAGTGATTAGTTCACTCCAAAGACAATACAGAAAGCTTCCTAGTACAGACTTTGTGTCTCTGGCTGCATTAATCTTTTATGGCCTAGCCTATAAAATTATTTAATTTCACATATTTTTTAAAAGTTTGCTGCAACTAAAGTGATATCATTTTGTATAGGTTCATAGGTTCATAGGTAGGTACTACTAGGCTATCGGCCCAAGGGTCCATGCAAGCCTAGCCAGTAAGGTTCCATAGCTTACGCCACCCAAGAAAGTTATTTTCCTGTGCTACTGTCCAGCAGAGACACCGAAGTGATCCCCATGGTGTATTTCCTATTTCCCAGCCACTCATCAATATTTTTCTTGAAGAGTGCTAATGAAGAACTTTGCTTAACATAGATGGGTAGCTTGTTCCAAAGTATAGGACATCTCTGGGACAGGAATCTATCCCTCCAGTGTGTCTTGTTTATTGTGATGACAAGGTTTAGGTCCCTAGAGCATGTAGCTTGAAGGGATTGGGATTTCTTTAGGTGTAGCATGTCCAACAACTCTGGGTATGACATAGCTTTATATGTTAGGCAGAGATCACCTCTGAGTAGGCGATATGCTACGGAGTAAAGCTGGAGTTTTTTGAGGTGGTCAGTGTATGTTTTTCATTTATATAAATGTAAGATTGCCTTTGTCATATGTGTGCATTTAATAAAGATGTTTGGGAAAAAAAAATTCTAACATTTGCTTTTACTGAAGTTAACCTCCACTTTCCTCTGTTAACATATACATTTAAACAGTTACAATAGTGCATGTACATTTCTGTTCTCTTCCAGTAGGGCACACTGTGGATACATTTTAACCACAAGCACTTTGCAAATACCTTTTCAACGCAAACATCTGTACAATGCAGTACAAGCACTTTACAAATACCTTTTCAGCACAAACATCTGTAACCATGACATACACTTCTAGTACATTTGTGACACAAGCATCTTATATAAATTTGTTTGATATTCACAAGTAACATACTTATTTACAAAAATTCCAGCTAGCTGTGCTGGCAGTACCTCCTTTGTCACAGTAAGCAGCAGCAAAACTAATACTTCCACAATGATAGTTATGTTGTGTAAAGCAGAGTTCCTCTCCATCCCTATTTAAGCATAATTTTGGACCAATGGATGTGCAATCAGAAATTCACCCCTAATCTGTCTCCTATGTCTCTGATGGACAGAGGCAGTCAGTAGATCACCCCCTATAAATCAAATTTGTGGGTCACATGTGGGTTGCATGGTTAGGCTTTTAAGGGTCCTAGTTGTCATTAGCCTAGTATACACATATGAGCCTATGAAAAACACTTTCATCTGTCTAAAGCTTAACTTTTATTAAGTTATTAAAAGTCTGTCTAAAAATTTCTAGCCCCTTGGCCTTTTGACGAGACAAATAAAAATAAAACATTCACCACCCCCTTTATATACAAAGTCAATGAATTCATCAGTCAGTTCCATTCTTCACACTTAAAGAAACAGTATTTCATCCTATAGAAGTGCTTGCCAATTAATTATAGGTTTATAAGACGATATTAGACTATTGGCCCAGAGGACCTTATAAGCCTGGCCAAGAATTTTGCCCATGTTCCCACAAAGTCAGCACCTGTTTCCCCTTGCAAGCAGTAACACAGGTGGGATCCCAGCGGTGTATTTTCTGTTTTCCATCGCATCATCCAGGTTCCTTTTAAAGAGGGATAGTGAGGTACTCTGCTTGACATGGAGAGGGAGTCTTTGGGATACAATTCTATCCCACCAACATGTTCTATTAATGTCACAGACCAGCTTGAGGCTTTGCATGCAGGCTGCACGGGTGGAGTTTGACTTATGGATATGCAGCAACTCCATCAAAGCTGGGTCTGAGATGGCTTTGTATGTCAGACACAAGTCACCTCTGAGCAGTCTGTACGAGACATTTCAGTTTGATATTATTATCTTATAGAGTTTCTGTTTTTGCTTGATAGCTGTCTATTCTCACATTTAATTCTTGTAATGAAGACAACACCAATTGGAAGTCCTCTTTTTTAGATAGTAATATCTGTGTGTGGATTTTGAAGAACTCATTTGTAATCTTCCCTAGAAAAGAAGTGGCTGTAAAGATTGCGACAGAAATTTTTCTTGACTGAATGTAAGACTCAATTTTTCCAAAAACATTCTTTTAGAAAACATTTTTTGGCCAATTTCTTGTCAGTTCCCAAAAGGAATATTCTTATAATTGCAGAACTGTTTACCAGTGCTTTTAGTCAACATTTTAACAGAATCCACCAGAGTGGAGATTTTACTGTGGATACCTACCACTTTGTGTCAGCTTGCAGATACCACCTTGCCTCCTAACTTGCAAAATACCATTCATAGGTTTATAGATGATTAGTAGACTAACCCTGGGAACCTTTTAAGCCTAGCTTTGCTTTGAAAATTTATCTGGTAGGTTGACACTCTAAAGTTGTTTTATTGGGTATATGCCATGGGTGTTCAAGCATTTACAAGCTGCCTCTGTCTAATGGAGACACAAGCTTTAGACCAAGGATAAATTTCCAATTCCCCATCCTCTGGTCCAAGTTAAGCTTGAACTGGGTTAGGGAAGAGCTCTGATTGGCATGAATGAGAAGCCAGTTCCAGAGAAGGGGTAGTCTCTGAGACACATACCTGCCCTTCCAGCATGTCCTGTTTATGTTGCAGGTGAGGTTCACTTCCCTAGATTAGATAATTCCGGTGTTATTTGTTTTGCAGATGTGCAACAGGTCCATCAGAGCAGGATTAGAGGATGCTTTGTAAGCCAGGCATAGATCACCTCTCAATAGCTTGTAAGACACCGTGTACAGGGACAGAGCTTTGTGGCAGTCCAAGAAAGGCCTGTTGTTTACACCTTTATTTCAACCATATGGATAATTTACCTGAAACCTTAAAATGAAATAACTTTCATTATAATGTCATTATTGCTTCAAATTAATTCTCAGCTTGTGTTGATCTTATAATATAATCTAAAACTGTAAATCTGATAATACATGTTACAGTTCAATGAAATGTTTAACTACAGGACTTTGTTTCTCCTATTTTTAATATTTTGTTCATGTCCCAGTATTATTATTCTTACTATTCATTTACGTTTTCCTCTATCTTTTGGAATCTACAAAAACGTGCAAAGATTACATCTGAGCCACATGTTATAAAATGATTTATGATGAATTTCTCACCATTTAAATTGCACAATTCTCTTTCTTGCATATATTTATGCGTCACAGTTTCCAGAAATAAAATTCCCTATTCTATGTCCTATAATCCTTTCAGCATAACTAAAATTACTGTGCACCAATGTAAATGCTATGTTATCGCCTCTTTTAAAGGCAAATTTAGGTTGGTACTCATAGTTGCTTGTGCAAATGCGATAGGGGTATTCCTGATGCTTATGAGTGAGCGCAGCAAAGGCGAGATTCATAGAGGCAATTTACAGTAATGCAAAAGGCCTTAAAAATAATGAGATGCAAATGAGAAATATTGTAAAGTGTAGTATGCTAATGAGGCAGTTTTGTGATTCATAGATCAACATCACTGCCGAATGCACTTCCATTGTTAACAGCAATGCTTTACCTTTAATTTTAGTTTGTGTTAAGTATCCACAAGCACTAATATGACACAATAAATTATTTTGCCCAGTGAAAACGTCAGCAGTCTGACTACATATACACTACTCCCCTGACACACAAGTGAATTATGCCCTCAGTGACCACTGCAGTAACTTGCCCTAGTATGCACAAGCACCAAAATGAAACATTAACCCAAGCAACCCCTTCAGTAACATGCCCTAGTATGCACAAGAACTAAAATGAAACATTCATCCAAGCGATCCCTTTAGTAACATGAACAGGTATACCCAAGCAACCCCTTCATTAATATGTCCAGGTATGCATCAGCACCAAATGAAACAGTTCTCCAAGTGACCCCTTCAGTGAAATGTCCAGGTATGCACAATCATCAAAATGAAACATTTACTTCAGTGACCCCTTCAGTACAAATATCCAGGTATGCAGAAGCACCAACTAATCTTCCCTCACATCTCCATGTTCTCCTGAAAAATGCTGCTTTCTGGTATAAATTCAGGGCTATTTATACATATGTATGCAAATAAGTTCATTATAGATTCGCGTCTATGACATGAATTCACAAGCATATGTGTAAAGCCCCTTAACAGCGTAATACCTGATACTCTATCACTTATGCATTAATCATGTTACACTTCTGCAATGCATTCGACATGTTCATAAAACGTCCTTCGCATTTCCATAGTCATCTTGACAGCCTGGGATTTGCATAGCCACATAGCGCTGCTCTTGAAGGATTACCAGTATGAAAACGCAAAGCCCTGGGCTATAAATACTGCCCTTAAAATTAGCTGTCAATATATATCTCAGTATCTCATAAGTTAACAAAAGATGCCAATATTTTCTAATTATATTCAGCATCTGAAACATACTGTGTGTAAAATACACACACAGACAGTGATTACCTTAGTCCTTCTTCATTCCTTTTATAATGCAGAGTACTAAACACTTCTGAAATAACAAGCACTTTTTTGTTCCCCCTCCATTCCAAAACATCATTTTTAATTGCATTTAATAACTGATCCTCAATATATCATCTAGAATCCATTTTTTATATATTCATTTCCTTTTCAGAAAGTTGAAAATCAGTATATAGCCATTTCAGTCTTAGCATCTGGCTATAAGGTAATGAATTATCTGATATTTTACACAGCCACTATGTGTGTAAAAGAAGCATTTTTCCAAGTTATACAAGAACAGATTTTACCTTGTGAAATGATAAATAAAATTGCATCTAAAATGAATTTCCCTTTTGTCTTTAGTACATGTAAATCCCAGTCAGTATCTATTATTCTGCATTTGTTACATATATTCCATTATTTTTCTTTGTTGCTTGTACAATAAAAAATAAATCATTAAACTGAAAATATTCTATAATTTTGAAATCCACCATTTTATATGCTTGTATGTACTTAGCTTCAAGTTTTCCCATAAACAAATTTGCATACAAGGGAACAATACATCTATTCATTAATTAATTGACTAATTAAGTAATTAATTGCAAGTGACTGATTTGACTGATTGATTAATTAATTGACTGTGTATATTGTCTTCTTAGAAGGTTAGAAGGCTGAGGGGCCAGAGATTTTAATAAGTTAATAAAAGTTAAGTTTTAAATATAGTATCTGTAGCCTGTAATGACTCATAACTGTAGTTTCTCTGTCACCCCTCTGTATGACATCTTCAATCCAATCTACTACCTCACCCAGCTACTTAAAATATGGAGTACCCATTGAAGGATAGAGCAGTTGAGAAACATGCATCTTTGGTGTACCATATTTTGAAGTAAGCCAATTACAATCAACTATCCAAAATTATCTAAACTAGAACCCACAATGCAATAGTGATTAAACTTTTTCTATGCAAAGTTAGGCTTCAAAGTTCAACTGTGCTCAACCTAGAAGCTGCGTGCATGAAAAACTCGCCAACCCAAAGAGTATAATAATAAGCAAATGAAGCTTTAAAAGTCAGAGTCCACCAAGAGCCTCCATTACAAGTAGTACAAGAACTATGCATGTCTTCTCAAAACAGATGTGAGACTTCTGTGGGAACAGGACCACCCATCAACACGTGGAGTTTTCTGTGGACAGAACTATCTGACATTCATTTGTTTTGTTATTCCTGTATCCTGGATTCGCTCCCATGCATTCAGCCAATTCGGCAACGAGTGCCTTCCTGCACTAGTTGTTTCCGTGGCAGGTATGGATATGACAGGATCGGGTTGCTAGCCCGAGGCCCAACATTCCTCAGAAGGTGCTTGTTTTGTTATTACAGAAACAGAATGAATAAATGAACATTTTGGCAAGAGGTAAAGGTTTGTATTTTTCTAGAGGGGATACAAGAGAGACAAAGCTTTCATTTTGCAGTCGTTATCTGTACAAATTCTTCATAATTAACCTGACCATCTCCATCAGTGTCTGCTTATCTGATAATTTTGTCCACTTCTTCATCTGTTAATTTCTCTCCTAGATTTGTCATAACATGGTACTAATGAAACCATTCCCATCCTTGTTAAAAACTGAATGCCTCACAGATTTCTTTCTCACCGTCTGTATCTTTTGTTTTCCTTGCCATCATAGTTAAAAATTCTGAAAAGTCAGTTGTGCCGTTACCAACAGCATCACCTTCATTGATCATATCTTGCAGTTTAGCCTCTGCTGGATTTTGACCTAGTGACCTCATTATAGTGCCCAACTCTTTTGTTGTGATGATGCCATCTCCATACTTATCAAACTGGGAAAAGACCTAGAACTCAGCAATGTGTTCTTCTGTCAGTTGGTCAGCTATTTTAGGTCTCTGTTAGGTATAAACCATGAGGAGCGAGCGCGCCCTGTAATAGTGCAGACTCCACATGAACTCCCATCTCACCAATAGCTGCTCCACTCTATCAAGACAAGTCTTAATTCCACTTTATTCTTATCTAACCAGACCCATTATTGAATATAATGCACCTTTTAGCACATTATTTGTCCAAACATATCGCTCACCTTGAGAGTCCTCAGAGATTCATAACTAAAAAAGATCAGTGGCCTCAAAAATCATAGTTAGCAGGACAGACTAGAAGGCCTCTCTCTGCACTCAGTCTCTTACAGACTCCTCTAAGTAGATTTGTGTCTACCCTTTCAAACCATGAAAAATCCAACCCTCTTTGATGTCCTGTTCCCTCGCAGAACAAATACCTAGTTAAAGGAGCTAAACTCTCATCATCAGAAAAATAAGACACAAAAGCATGAGATATTCATATCCCAATGTATCCCTAATCTCTGGTACAAACTTCCACTACATGTCAAGCAGGATAGCACTTTTGCCACCTTCGAGGTAAACCTGTATAATTGGATGGGCAACCTCAGATTCTCCCCTGGTCTATCCTGTCTTACCCTCTTTGAGGCTGGAGGGAACATTTGAATAGGGGTTATTGCTTGGCTTTTAAGGGTATATAGATCAAGTACTTAGCATGAACCTATGAACTATTGAAAAATAAAAGAGACAAATGAAGAAATACCTTAGTGGCACAAACAGGGGTGAATAATAAGGCATATATAGATGAGAAAGAGGTACTAAGGAAAGAGGTCCAGGAACAAAGAAGCTGACTTTGTTAAACTTACTGAATGGGAAGATGAGAGCATATTCAAAGGCAAGAAGATGGAGGAAGATGACACCAAAGCAAAAAATGAGGAAGTACATCAGGAAAGGAAAAGGAAGGGGATCTCAGAAAAAAGAAGTGGGAGAAATAGAATAAGCTTAACATAGGAAATGAAGGGTAAGATGAATAAGGACGGGGCAGGAAGCAAATCAACAGACCATTATGAAAAATGAAAAGAGACGTAATACAGAGAGCTCCAGTGAAGTCTGGTATCCCAGCTGTGACCCAGAAGGTGACAGGACTAACAAGAAACAGAGTATCAAGGATTAGTCTAGATAAAATCACTTTAGCTAGCAGGTCTAGGAGACTCTCTCTCTGATACCCTCTGTGGGAGGAATAAAGACACCTTGTTGAAGTTTCTAGTAGTTTATTCTTTTAAATAGGTGGATGGATGGGGTCCCCTTCACATGGTCGACTTTTCAGAATGATCGACTTTCGAAAAGCCGACCATGGGGAACCACAATCTCTGTACAGTGCAGTATGGGAAAATTTCCTCTTCCGCGCTGTAGTGCGATCTCAGAGTTCAGAGGGGTGCATGGGGGCTTGCTCCCTGCTAACAGTTGAAAGGTAAGTGTTTGGTGTGTATTATGTGTTTATTTTACATGGTCGGCTTTTCGAAAATCGATCATATCGCCTCGGCCATATGAAAGTCAACTTTCTGAAGAGTTGACCATGTAAAGTAGTCCCGATGAATTAGTGTTCTTGTTCTAATACATTACATTCAACAGGTCAGTTATTTAAAAGCAGTTACAGACAATAGTGGAAGGGTCCATGGGAGATGACTGGAGGAAAATCTGTGAGATGGAAAAACAAGGAGCCAATCCCAAAGCTTAGAGGTTAGTCCCTTATTTGAATATTCCTGAAAGAAAAGTGAGGATTCACCATCTCAGCAACCTGTGGGACCTGATTCTTAATTAAAAGGTTTTATATTTATTTTAACTTATAACAAATAAAACATGACAACACACTATGACTATAGAACTATATTTAAGAAAACTCTTTCACCTGAGCTTCATCCACTCCATCTAATAGAGTGGTTTACTCTTTGATTATTGAAAATGCCTGTTTTTACAAGATTATCACCAGACTTTATTAGTGTGTTTTTTAACATATGTAAAATGGAAAGTTTTGTCTGCATTAGTGGGGCTTACATTCTTTGGAGCCAAGTATGAAAACTTTATTACAAAACTTTTTCCAGTCTATTACATGTTAAATGAGACACTGTGCCCACCATACCTCTCAACTGTCCAGATTTTTGCAGAATGTCCAAATTTTAGCCTAATATTTTGGTCTGTCCCTCATAAAATATGTGGCTTTCAGGCAAATCATTGAGGACTGAAGTCACTAAATACTGACATACATTAAAATTTCAGACTTCATACACGTCAGAATATGCATGCTAATGCAGAACCTGTTATTCTAGCAATGTTTTAAGTTTGTAAAAGCATGATTTAAAATCTGTCCCTGTTTTCAGACCTTTGTCCCCCCATTACTTTTGGCTTTGTCCAAGTTTCGTGCATTAAGAGGTTGAGAGGTATGAGGTATGGTGCCCACTTTTACAGGCCTCATTATCTGCTGACATATAATATGAAAGGCTAATATTCCCTTGTATAACAAAAAAGGTTTACAGTGCCTGCTTATAAGGCTCATATACATGATTAATGTGACTGGTCCCCCTTCTTCTTCCTCCTGTTACAAGAGGCAAAGCTACAGTTAAATGAAGGATTAAAGCAAACCTCAAGGGTCTAAGTTGTGGTACCACCAACTCATGTAAGAAAAGAGGGTAGCAGTAACTCTGTTTAACAGAGATTCGCCCATAAGTCAGCGGTAAGTTAAAAGAATGATAAAGGCAGATATTTAAAATAACAGGGATGCAGAGATGATAAAATTTGTTAGATATGTAAGATCTAAGCACCAAATCAGCACAATGAGAGATTTTTAAGGAGATTCCTTAAGGAAAAGAAATTTATGGAGGCAAAACTGGGGGTGAAAATGACTCCGATTACTTTGATTCCATGGAAGATAAGATAACAAATAAGATGTAAGAAAGAAGGAAGATAATAAGCAATGACAAAATGAGATAAAGACAGAAAAATATATACAGGGGGGTGGATAGACATGCAGAGGGATATGTACAAGGGATTCAGGCTTCAATATAAAAGTGGTGCTACAGTTCAGTATATCGGAGTGCTTCCTCATTAAAAAAGTACGTAGAAAAGGATAACAGGATACATATCTAGGAAAGGAGCATGCTGACCATACCTGAATGAGCACGGCACCATGGACAGATATAAATAAAAGAAGAACACAGGAGATGGAGAGAGGGTAAAGGGAATAGCTGACTGGAAAGCAAAGAGAAAATCTTAAGGTCTATAGAACTGAGAAAATCCAGGAACTCCGAAGGTCAATAAAGGCTGGTGAAAAACCATAACTGTATTAGCGTACACACAATTTTATTAACACTTTCATCAAAGTGACTTTATCAGAAAACACTCCATATGAAATTCACAACCTATATATAGTGAATCAAGTCACTTTGATGAAAGCGTTAATAAAACTGTGTGTGTGTACGCTAATACAGTCGTGGCTTTTCACCAGCCTTTATTGACCTTGGGAGTTCCTGGATTTTTCTCAATAGTTGCTTTTTCTTGGTTTTCACGTTTCTTGTTGCTGGAAGGTTTACCCCAAATAATTAATCAGTATGAATGGAATTAGGATAAAAGAGAGTTAAAAGTAAATGGTCAGCTGGAAAAGCCAAGTGAAACGTGAATGAAGGAATAGGGAATATTACCCAAATTAAGCTAGACTGGAGGTAAGATGAAAACTGTGGAACAGGGTAAAAGCAGACACAAAATGCTGGTTAATGCAAAAAGCATGAATTGAAAAATAAAAAGGAAAGAGAGGAAAGAGCTAAGATAGAAGGGTGGCAATGCCATCTAAAGAGGGGGAAAGAAGTAAAATGAAACAGGGAAAAGAGAAGGGAGCATTAAATAGATGCATCTTATGTCATTACAGAGACAGAGAAACATGTTGAGAAGGATATAGTTGTGGTTATTAAACAGAGAAAGGTGGATTTACAAAGATAGGACAGGTAATATCTGGCATGGAAAACAAGAAGCAGGAAAGAGAAGTAAGCCATCTAAAAGCTTAGAGTAAGAAAAGTGAGTGACATCCAGAGTGAATAAGATAGAAGACCACAGGATATTACCAAGAATAATACAGAATATGTTTCCTTTTGGGTAATGTGCTGTGGTTTAGTATGTATCTTAAATTTTGCAGGTCAAGTGGCGTTCAAAAGACATGCATGAATGGGCATGCCTTCGTTGAAGGTTGGGTGTCGGGCTGGCACCTCGGCACCATAAAAATCTACTGCCAATCATTAGTGGACTGGAGTTCCACTGTGGCAACCCCTAACTGGGAAAAGCCAAAAGAAGAACAACTTTAAGTACTTAATTCCATTCAGATGGTGACATACATAGGGTATACATGAATTATTCATGACACACATATCCTATACATAAATTGGGGATGGCCATCATGGAATGTGTAGGCTGCATATAATAATGTTACCCCCTTGTGTAGGTTCATCTTTAGAATAAATATATTTAAATGAGGAGCAAATAGAAGCAGTGAGGGACTAAGAAATAATAACAAGCGGGGTGCTGTGGCTGCAGGATACATTGGTGTCAGAAAAATCTATAAGAATGACATCTCAAGTGACAAGGAGGGCAATTTGATCACACACAACTTATAAGAAACATATTTGTTTTGATGATTAATTTCTCTAACTGGTTAATTATTCTGTATGCACTAACAGGGCCAGAGATGGGGTTCAATAACCATCTATAATATGGGGCCAGAGATGGGTTTCAGTAAACGTCTATAATGTGATAATTAATTTTATTTTGAGTATTTCTAGGGTTTTAAGTTGTTCCAGATTTATATCATGTAGAATATGGTGAGAAACAGATAAGATTATGATTGGATCTCTACTCATAACTAGTTTATTATATGTTTGAGACTTGGATGAGAATAAATTCATCTTGATAGCGAAGCTTGAGAACTGAATCTTGGTTGTCATGTTGAGAGCACTTAAAACTGGTTGTGATTAGAGACACAGTCAGCATTCTTTGTAGTGCATGGAGCTTTATCTATTTTCCACAAACTACCAGTTAAAGTTAGAAAACGTTCCCTAACTCTCCCTGTTGGAAGGTGGTGGTGGTGTTAATCAATTGCCTGGGTCTTGTACTTGGACTCGTAGTTCAGTCTAATGAGCCCTTATAAGGGCTGTTAGTTGTCCTAATTTTCCAGAAAAAATAGTCCTGATTAGGACTGTTTTTATAATAGTTTTGAAGAGTGTTAGCCTTGATTAGGGCTAGTTTGATCCAAAGGGATAGCCCTGATAAGGGCTGTTGTTTTTGGAATGAAGCCCCAGTAAATAAGCCCTGACAAGGGCTGTTAGTTTTCCAGACCTGGGAAGTTGTTACAGAACTGCGAGGTAGTTTTGTAGACCTGGGAGGTAGCCCTTAGAAGGGCCATGCTAGCTTAGTATTTAGATAGCCCTTCAAAGGGGAGTTAGGGAACATTGTCTAATCTTATTTTTTCACCTTCCACCACGTAGGAAGGCTACGTTCTCCCTGGTTTTTGCTGACTGCTTCTACCTCTTAAAAACTACGAGTTACACAACAAAATGTAGGAATGTAATATGTTTTACTGGCTTTCAACACCTTTGAAAGTCAATAAATCACTTACCAATGTCAGAACTTCAGCGGGAAGAAATGAAGTGCCCCTCTGTAGAAATAATGGCTTTAAAAGCTGTTAAATACTTTGTTGTGTCACTTTTGTTTATACGTGTGGCAGAGCAAAGCATCTAATAGCTTTTAAAAACTCTTTTCTTTCTGCCACTGTTTATTGCAGGCTGGTACTGTCTGCTGTTCATCCTTAGCTTGAGATCTGAGCTTAATAATGCTTAGGTGTCTTTAACAACCTTTTGTCAAGCTCCCTTAAGTACTGATAAGATCAGGTCTTATGCTAGGGATGTCCTTAACCACTTTACCTATTCTCCCATTTAAGGAGAGCACTCACACCCCACCAGGCATTATAAGCGACATATGAATAATTATGGATGCTGCACTGCAGCTGCTAACGGATCTGAATGCACAGCATACATGAGCACTCACGCCCCTCCAGGCATTATAAGTGACATATGAATAATTATGGATGCTGCACTGCAGCTGCTAACGGATCTGAATGCACAGCATACATGAGCACTCACGCCCCTCCAGGTATTATAAGCGACATATGAATAATTATGCTAATGGATCTGAATGCATAGCATGCATGAGCACTCACTCTCCTCCAGGCATTATAAGCGACATATGAATAATTATGGATGCTGCACTGCAGCTGCTGATGGATCTGAATGCATGACATGCATTGTACCTGGAATGCAGGGAGTGCTATCATTACACTCAAACCAGGTTTCTGCAACTGCACAAATGCTGATATCTTTGAGGGTAAGGATGGCCTCAAGTTCAAACCTTTTGTTGTTTTACATTCAGGCATTCAACAGTGCTACCCTGTTATTATCCTGTCTGGGCTTTGTGATATCAGGATTTCCATCAGGTGACTTTATGGGTAGAAAGAGATTTAGCTATAAGCAAAAATTATGGGGTAAAAGGTGTAGCCTATCCCTGACATAGCAGGGGGGAGTGGTTTTGTTGTTAATTGTTTATTCCCCTGCAGAAACACAGTAGATCTCCCTACAATGACACCAGTTTACTAGCCAATTATTTGTTTTTTAGGGTTTTTTTTGGAGTTTTGTTAGATTGATTTTTACAACTGAACTTACAGCATCTATGAAGCCATAAACTACGAGCTCAACATACATTTCCAGCATTCTCGTGTCTCTAATTTGTGTATTTTATGTTGCCTTAAGGCAACTAAAAGGTATTTTAAACAGGAGTCACACCCTCAGTTGCTAAAAATATATAAATAAATAAAAATCGCACCTGCAGTGTACAAAGATTACAACTCAAATTTCAGACTTTGCTGTACTACAGTGCATTCACATTAGACTTAATAATTCTACCAAGCAAATGAAATACTATAAAAATATGTTCTCCAGCTATAACATAGTCGACTTTGCCATGGCAGTGGTGAACCCTAGTCCTCCTGTAACAGTCAACTTTAATGCCAGTATTAAAATGATACAAAAAACAATGGCCTTAATGCCAGTATTAAAATGATAAAAAAATTCTTCCCACTCAAACCAGCAGCTTGCTGACCAGAACATGCCTTGCTGAATTAGAATCTGACATTTGTGTTTTCCCAGGGAATCACAGGTTGTGTATCAGCCATGCATTTAGATATGTACACATATTACACCCCATTTTGTATGGTGGTGTTGTCACTGTGATGTGGAAAGGTTTATAGCATGGCCAACTGAAAGAGAGCATTTTATGAGATGGTTTATTCTCTATAGCTTGTCAGCCATGAATACTACCTGAGTACTTCAGTTTATCTCAGTCATTAGTGTAAGCGGATTAGTGCTTTAAACAAATGAATAGTAATTTGACATCTTTTATCTTATTCAACAGGATCTGATGTGTGAATAGATATAGAGAGTCTATATTATATGTTCAAAAACAGTTACTATCAAACACCTCTTCAGTGACCTTTAAAGAGCAAACTGCCATTAGAGCGAAAGCCTGAATCAGCGATCTTTTTCCCTGGGAAAAAAATCACTTGCCCCATACAAAATGGAACATAACTTCTAACATTACAAAATGGGGGGTGAAGCCCTCCACACAACCCAATGTGAGGGGCTGTACCCCCCACACCCCCCCTAACTAAATATACCAACTCTGAGATTGTACCACATGGGGAAAAAGGTAAACTCACGAGGAGTGCCAAGCAATTTCTTTCCCAGGGGAAAAAAATTGCTAATGCGGACTTTTGCTGTAATGCAAGTTCATTCTTTAAGGGTCGCTGAAGAGGTGTTTGATGGTAAGTGTTTTTGAACATATAATATAGACCCAGTATAGAAATGCATGACAGTATTTTGCACTCTGCAAAATGACCTGTGGATGGCTTAATTTTTGCAAACCTAGACATCTTTCATACAAATTTCACTTGCAAACAGTGCGAGCAAAGTCACTAAAATATATCAAAGTGCTTTGACCGCATAAGAAAATACACACCTGCACCTATTACGTTTTGCCTGCTTTACAAATACTGCATTAAATATTTGCTTTTGCCAATAGTTTATTTATTTGGTAACTGGGCACGTTCACTGGACACAAGTTCCATTTTCATGGGTGATCTGGGGGCATTGTTTGGTTAAGTGATTTGTTACAGTTAGAGACTAGACAAGCAGAAGCTGAGGGAGGCAAATCCTGGATGTTAGAGAGCAGCTTTGTAATAGCTGATAGTGATAGCCTTAATTATTTGCAGTAACTGCTATACCATTCTAGCATCTGTAATATACTATTCATGATAATCCTTCATATAAAGGGAAGTTAGCAGTCCATTTTGTATATGAGCACTTCATCAAAGAAAAGGAAATTATTTATTCATGCTATATGTCTTGCTTGTCAGAGACAGGTCATTTACTCTTTTACCAAAGTACAATTATTGCCATGGCTCTAAATTATGCTTTTCTTCATCCGGGCATCTTAAAGGAAGCTGGAAATTTTATGATGATTAATTTATTTGTTAACCAGGAAAGTGACCTCCTTTTTCTTTTCTGTGAAGTTTCCAACCATGACCCATGATATAAAGGAAACAGGAAATGAAGATACGGACAGTTCAGAGTCGCAATGTTTTCCAGAGTTGGGAGAGAGTCAAGAGTATCCATTGTAGGGACACACAGGCCTAGGGACAGCATGCTAATTCTACACAGACAATGACTGTAGAGTAGCTCTGGACAACAGGCCATGGAACTGTGAGGCACACAGGCCTAGGGAAAGCATGCTAATTCTACACCAACAATGACTGTAGAGTAGCACTGGACAACAGGCCATGGAACTGTGAGGCACATGTCCTAACAGCTGAGTTAGCATGCGGCTCTTTTTGCTTTGATCGCTCAGTCATTAGTCTTAAATGCAACTTAGTATTGACTTAGGATTTCAAGGGTTATCTAAAGAGCACTGTAATGTAGAGAGGGACAGTTTTACACTAAAGAGTGCTCAGGGCCCACAACAGAGATCAATCAACCATTGATTCCAGACCCTGGAAACTACAGACCTATAAGTCTCACTAGTCTTATATGTAAAGCCAGGGAAAGAATTGTCATGGAAATGATCAATAGAGATATAGTACATCAACAAACACTGGACCCAACTTAGTTTGGTTTCGTCAAGGGCAGATCATGTCTACTCAACTTGGTGGACTTATTTGAGAAGGTAACCAAAGCAATGGATGAGGGAAAAATGGTTCACACTGCCTACCTTGACCTGGCCAAGACATTTGACACAGTACCCAACTTGGGCATTGTTGACAAACTCAAGAGGTTAGGTACAAACTCATATGTCATCTGGTGGATGGCCAACTGGATCACAGACAGGACCCAGGAAGTTAGAATTGGGGAGTCCACCTCTACAAAGAGGCCAGTCACAAGTGGAGTCCCTCAGGGATCAGTCCTTGGACCACTCCTTTGTGGAATTTATTTCTCTGAAGTCAAAGCCAATGTCCGTGGTCTCTGGCTGACTAAATTTGCAGATGATTGCAAATTAGGAGCTGTCATTGAATCCCACACTGACACAAATGTTCTCCAGGCAGGGCTGACACAGACAAATAACTGATGTCAGAGGCACGGACTAAAACTAAATGCCAAGAAATGCATAATAGTATCCTTTGGGGAGTCATCCAGCCCTGGTAATTATCATATTGACAACACACCCCTAGAGTTTACCCAGTAGTCAGGGACTTAGGGACAAACATAGATAGTAATCTAGCCTATGACCATCACGTGTCGACAGTAGTGAAGAAATCATTCTATGTTGTGCAAATTATAAGCAACGGTATGGCATCTAAGTCCAAGGAAGTCATTGTTCCATTGTATTCGGAATTTATCAGACCTATTCTTGTGTACAGTGCCCCCTTTGTTATGTACCTAACCAAGCATATCCAACAACCAGAATGTCCACAGAGGTTCCTCACTAAAAAAATGCAAAAAGTAAGTAAAATGCCCTATGTAGATCACCTCAAGGCCCTATCCTTGTATTCTGTCTCCTACAGGCTTTTGAGGGGAGATTTATGCCTGGCATGCAGGGCATTGTCAGGCCCCACTCTGATGGACCTCCTGCATATCCATAAAACAAACAGCACCAGAATTACCTGTTCTAAAGACTTAAACCTTGCCTGTGATATAAATAGGACCTGCTGGGAAGACAGGCATGTTTCACAGAGACTACCCCATCTATGGAACAGGTTCCCCATCCATGTGAAGCAGAGTTCGTTCCTCACTCAATTCAAGTGCATCTTGGACAATTGGATGGGGAACTGGAAATTCTAACCTGGTTTGGCACCTTTGTCTCTAACGGACAAAGGCAACCTGTAAATGGTTCATTTCCAGGCCTCTGCTTGTAAATGTTTCATCTCCCAAACCCATGCTTAAATGGGTCTACTTTAGTTTAGCAAACGATCAGATGATCGAACGCTGTTAGTTCGAAGACTAAATGTCAAACTGGCAAAATAGCGAACGGCCGGAACAGCAAAATTTTTCCCAGGGGAAATAAATTGCTGGGCCGGCCGTCCAGGTTGTGCCATTTCCTTCACTGTAGTGCAATCTCAGAGTTGGTATATTTAAGTAGGGGAGTGTGGGGGGGGGGGGTGAAGCCCCCCAATTTGTTTAGTGTTTTTTTTTTTTTTTTGGAACAGAGATTTTTTTCCCTGGGGGGAAAAAAAAATCACTGTTCTGATTGTTTGCGGTTTTGAGTTTTCGCACTTTAGGGGTCAATATAACAACATTCAATCATCTGATCATTTGTTGTTATAATATAGACCCGCTTACACTTATCAAGGGTATGAGAACTTGTCAGAGATTAGGGATGCTTAGCTAGGCTTAAAAAGGCCCTTGTGGTCTTTAGCCTAGTAAACACCTATGAACTTATGAACCTATAAAGAAGGGCCCCTTGGTTTTAAGTTACAATGTGCAAAGGCACCCTGACAGACATCAAAATGGTATCTTACTCCTAAGAGTCAACATATCATGGGAATGAGGGGTAATTGTTAAAATGTCACTCTGACAGACACAGCCCCGAACTTTTCTTCTGCTCACACCACTAAATGTGTAAGCATACATATACCTAGTTGGTGGAACTCTTATCTCTCTCTCTGCTCCCCCAAATAAGAAATCACTAATTACTAATCCTCATTTACTTCATAATCATGACATACTTAACACTATCAATAAATTCCAATCCATCACTCTCATACTCTCCACTCTACCAGTGTTACTAGCCAGAGAGACTTACACCAACCCTGAACCCCTTCTACTTACTTCACTTCCTATTTGTAGCAGTCAGAAACTCTCACACAACTACTTTACTTTCCTGATTTACTTTCCTGATTGAGAGACTACACCGGGTGTGTTCAGGTAAAAATACATCAACGTGCATCACAATTAACACAGGGTTCCATGGGGATGTGTTCTCACCCCAATGTTATTCATCATCCTGACCCATGACTACTATGCTAAGCACAAGTCCAACCATATCATCAAGTTTGCTGATGACACCACAGTCATGGGGCTCATCACCAAGAGGATGAAATGGCGTACAGAGAAGAAGTGGCATCTCTGATCAGTTGGTGCGAGAGAAGCAACCTTGACATGAATGCAAGCAAGACCAAAGAGATTATCATTGACTTCAGGAAAAGGAGAACAAACCACCCAGTGCTCATGTTCAATGGTGAGAGTGTAGACAGGGTTAAGAGTACAAAATTCCTGGGTGTACACATATCAGAGGATCTCTCATGGTCAGGAAACACCAACCAACTGATCAAGAAGGCACACCAATGTCTCCACTTTTTAAGAAAGCTGAAAAAACCTAAGCTTCCTCCTCATATTCTCTCCACCTTCTGTAGAGGTGCAATAGAGAGCATCCTCACCTGCAACTTCACAGTGTGGTTTGGAAGCTGCACATTTACAGAAAGGAAGGTGCTACAAAGAGTGGTGAGGGTTTCAGAGAAGTTAACAGGTCCAGTCTTCCATCGATACAACATCTTTATTCTGCAAGAAGGCCAAAAGGCTACCAAAATAATACAGGACAACATGCAGGACAACACGCATCCTGCACATGGACTGTTTAAGCATCTGGCATCAGGCAGGAGATATGGCAGCATCCACTGCAGGACTACAAGATTCAGTAACAGTTTCTACCCTACAGTTATTAGACTTCTGAACCCATGCACTAGTCCCAGGGGTCTGGACACATAATAAGTCAATTGTTATTTATTTGTGTAATATATACTTACATATATTCCAAGTAAGTGCAATATTTATTTCTTATATCCATAGTCAGTATTTAACTCTCTCAAGTGCAATATTAGACAAATTACTTAAGCATTTCAATCTGTAGTGTGTTTTGTATTACTTTAAATAGGGTAGTTAATTTAATTCTTTTCATATATGAGTGTTGGTAAATGTCTCTGCTCTTTCTTGCATGTATTTGGGAATAGTATTGTATTTGTTAGTTATGTTTATTCCTCTATCTGTATGTGTTGTTTCACTTTCCTTTGTAAACTCAAGAATTTAGCTGATGCATGAAATTTTGTTTAGGCTACATGTGTAGTTCTAAATGACAATAATGTTTACTTAAGACTGACTTAGACTTTTGCGTCTCTCACTGAACTAATTTAACGTTTGTAGTATCAATAACAAATGGTCCTAACAAATGTTGGACTCAGCTAAAAACCCATCAAAGCTAATTGCCATCATGAGTCCTAACAAAAGGGCCCTTCCCATGTTTCACAATACTTGTTTTTCAACTACGCAATTTTTGCTGATAATAGATTGCTTCACGTCAAGGAGGCGGTGTGGCATTGATCGGCAAGAAATCTGCCGATCTCACTCCCAATAGCAAAAAACATCTCCACCACTGACAGTGATCTGAATTTGTTTCTAGTTCAAGTAATTATTGGATGGCATGCAAAATTACTTATTACAGTGGTCTGTATCCCACCTCTTTCATGTAGTGCCATTTTGACTCCACCTTAAGAAAAACGTCCTACAGTACACATATACTAATGAGTCGTTTATGATGTTGTTAAGCTTAGAGACGACTCATGGTCTGATTGGAAATCTAACTCATGCAATCCCAAAAAACATGATTTATATCTTAAACTCAAAAAGAGGCTAGATTAGCAACAACTGAGGCCAAAACCGAGTACTGCAGGAAATGTCAAAAGACAAAAATCGGTCATCCCAAACATTCAGTTGTGTTCTAAATAAACTTGCTACTTCTACTCCATTCCCTAAGGCTAGTTTACATCACAAGCTTCCCACCTCACTTCTCACAGAAATAAAACAAAGCACCAGTAATATTCCCCATTCTGCCAACACAATTTTTGCCAGTCCTCCCACGCTGCACCTCACTTCAACTACAGACGTCCATACAATACCCCTCTTTTATTTTAAGGTCATTATTAAAGCAGAAACTGAAATACTTCATGAGAAAATTGACAGCCCCTATCATTATCCCTTCCACTCCATTTACCTTGACATCTTTAGGCTTGGAAACAAATTACCTAGTAACCCCCCTGCCTTTACCTTTAACCTGCCCCTCGCTACTGGTGTTTTGCCTCACAGCCTTAGGCATGCTCTTATCCTTTTCTTACCAAACAAATCTACCCCTTCCACAGTCAACAACTGTTACTAAATCTGTAATTTTTGTCCCCTTACCAAGTCTTGAAAAAAATCATCTACTGAATATATGTCCACATATTTTATTTAACATTTGTTTACTGGGAAAGTCCAACTGGGACAGAGCCCATTTTCAGTGGAGGCCCGGGCAGAAATACTCCAGATGCATGTCTTTGAAATGTAGGAGGAAACCGGAGCACCCAGAAGAAACCCACATAAACACAAGGAGGACATGCAGACTCCACACAGAAGGTACCCCACCCGAGAATCAAACTGGAGAATCTCTTGCTGTGAGATGATAATGCTAACTATTCCACATCTCAATCAGGGTTAACATGGTTTCCATCCCAAATGCAATTCTACAATTGCTATTTTTACTCTTACTGATCAGATCTAATCCAGCATGGATTATGAATAATTTCTGAAGCATCTTTCTTGACCTTAGTAAACCGTTTGGTACATAAAGCATCTTTCTTGACCTTAGTAAACCATTTGGTCTTCTCTTTCCTCAATAAACGTGAACTTAACATGCTCTCTCTTGCCTACAACCACATTGCTAGATTTATTACAGGTTCCCCTTATCGAACCCACCATTGCCTTAACCTGAGGAACCTTGGCTGGGGTTGACTTCCCCAACTCCTCAAAAGCCACAACACCTTGCAGCTATAAAATAATCAACCATCCTGATAGAAACTCCCTCTGCAACATTTTGGGCTTTTCCCTCGCCTCTACTGAAAAGATATGTATCATCTAGAAGACTAACCCGTTAACAAAAAAAAAAATAAATAAATAAAATAAATAAATAAACTCAGGCAGAGAGGTTTTTCAAATAAAATCTTGCAGTGGTGCAAACATTTTCTCTCCAACTGATCTTTACTCTCTTTGGGCCTAATAATACTCGTTTCTCAGTCTTATCTCATAAAGGTATTGCACAAGGCTCTGTTCTGGGTCCAGGTCCTTTTTCATTCTTCCTTAATGGCCTTCCTTGGGATTTCCATCACACCAATAGTCTCCTCTTTGCTGATGATAATAAGATTGCGTTCTGCCAACAGAATGAACTTCAGGCTGACTTTTACAGCTATTTTTGAAACTTGCTACACAAAAATAGCCGGGCAGTCAATACTTGAAAAAGCTCATTAATACTATTTGGTTCACACCAAAATTAAGCAAAGCCACAACCTTTCCATTACAGATCCTTTGAGCTCCGCTCTACCCTATGTCACAAAGCAAAGATACTTAGGTCTCATACTTAACCAATATCTCACCCTTCGTAAGCATGCAGATACACAAGTGCACAAACTGTTAGTCAACTAGTACCATCATACATGATTTCTCATCTTCTTATTGTATGAAGCCTAGCCATTAATATACTTTTACCTAGACTTGAATATGGATTGCCCATCGCAGCCCTGAGCATATCACTTAATACCACCTCATCTCCAAAATGCTGATAATCAAATTCTGACATTCATTCAATGTTCAAGTAAATGTGGATGGCGCAGTGGTAGCATTATCACCTCACAGTGATAGGTTCTCCAGTTTGAGACTCAGCTGGGGTGCCTTCTATGTGGAGTCTGCATGTCCTCCCTGTGTTTTTGTTGGTTTCCTCCCACATTACAAAAACATGTGTCTGGAGCGTTTCTCTCTGGACCTCCGCTGAAAATTGGGCTTTGTTCCAAGTTGGACTCTCCTGGTAATCAAATAAATACATTTGAGCACCATTGCCTTACTCTAAGCAAAAGAAATGGCTACCATATGTGAAAGGGCTACACCTCTCCTCAATATGTTCACTTATAAACTTCTTAACCAAAGTTGTTCTCCTCCCCTGCTCAATAAATTGTGTAAGTAAAGATTTACATACTCACTTAGAAATTCTAATTCACTCCTCCGTTCTGTGTCACTGTTTAAACTTGCTACCTGTGAAAGATCCTTCTCTAAACTTGAATCAGCTTACTAGAACTTTCTACCTGAACACAAGAGCAAGATGATAATCTTATTTCTTTCAAAAAGTGTCTCCATTCTCATGTCCTTGAGCTAAACAAATGAAGTTGTGTCAGAGATACTGATTAATTTTCTTTTTATGTTATTTATCGTTCATATCCAATTACAGGTTAATATACATTTATTGTCCTTGCAATCATCATTAACCACTTCTGCATCTCTCCTTCTATAACTGTTGTCTTGGAAATATCTCTCCCTGTTTACACACTTGGGAGAATAACACACATGAGGGAGTGAAAGCTTCGAAAAGACGGGGGGGGGGGGTAAAATAAGTTCCTTTTTGTGTTGCTATGCATCTGCCTGTATTAGTATTATTCTTTGCACTACGTTTAGTGAATATGCTGATAACACTTTGTATTGTGCATTGCACTAGATGTCATGCATTCCTGTTTTCTCTTTTCACACCCTGCACTTGGAATATCGCATACAAGTGGAAGAGGTGAATGGAAAAGCATTTTCACCCATGTATTGCAATGTATTCTACTCTTAACTTTGTTTGCATAAGTCTATGCTAGCGAATGATTTTCTTTTTCTTAATTAAGAGACGACGCTCTTGTACTAAATGTGTTTTTAAAATTACTTATGTTTTATCTGTATTTCAATCAAGTCTTATATCTGATTGTATTTTGCTTTTCTGTGTATATTTTGTATTGTACGCATTTTGTTTTTGCTAGCTTGGCCCAGGTCATGACTGAAAAGGGTTCTAGGACCAGCTCACTTACCCTGTTAACAAACATTAAATAAATAAATAAACACTTCTAGGAGGAAGTGCATGCTGAGGCAATAGGACAGCTGTGTGGACTTCAACTGTTTCATAAGATCATTATCAGAAATGATCTGCATGGATTCATCCAGTAGAATTGTTGTATGTGAATTTGTTTGAGGAGAAAAAAATAGTTTGGGCTGCTTGTAATACTCTAGATTGACACAGACTGGCAATTTGTGTTAGGCAGGAATATCCTGTGGGCTGTTAGTCTGACTGCCTACTTTTTGCATGTAATGCCTTAGCAAAGGGCCAGGAAAATTTTAACTTTTCTAAAGAAATGTTTTTTTTTTTCCTTCCCTTTCATTGGCATCTCACTGAATGTTTGGCAAGCAGGACAATTAGAAGTTCTATAAACTACAGCAGTTTAGAACTGCCAAACCAGGCTCAAAACAGAGTATCACTAACCTTTGCCACCCCCCCCCCACACACACACACGTACTTTACATTTTACACTGTTGAAAAAAAAAGACAAGTGCTTTGTATGTATTACATGAATTTTGACTAAATAAAAGTTATCTACAATAACATAAAAACCTTTAACACCTTTCTTTTGGTTTACAAGATTTTAGTTTGGTTTTAGTAATCACTTTGTTGAGGAGATACACAAATCCTCTGTTAGTGGTATAGACCCTGGCGACCCTTGGTCTTTTCAAAGTTTTCAAACCTAACATGCTCTGGTACTATCCAAAAGCTCTGTTTAGGTGTCTACTATAAACATGATAGATGGGAGTGGGTAAAAGAACCAGCAGGGATCCGTGATTTCCACTCATAACCATGACATCCTGATACTAAATGGCTTAACTAAGTCTTAATAGGATGCGGTAGTCACTTTCACATGCAGCAGAAGATGAGAAAATGTCAAATACGTAGTGTGGAGATGTGACTGATATTAAGAACAGTCTTCGCATTTTGATAAGCACACAAAGGTGGTTTGAAATATAAGGTTTCCTGCTATAGCCATTTGATGTCAAATTTTCCATCCACAAACTTTGCACTGAAGCAATTGATTAGTTAAGATAATAGTTACTGACTGGTGCAGTGGTCTAGGAAGTAAAATGATCTCTGTTGGCGCTTCTTACTGATAGCTTTAGAGAGTTTTGATACAAGAATTTAGAACCTGTTTTGAAAAGGGCTTGGATCTTAAGTTGCCTGTTTGTCTTTTGTCATTGATAAGGCCAGTCACATCTTGGTGATGCATTTAGTTAAATGCCCCTACCTACCACAGATTGTTTTCCGTTGTACCCTGCACAGGTTAACAAACAGATGAATGCATGCTACCATCCTATTTCACTTCTGATGTCGCATAGGAATCAATTATTCTCCACATTTTTTTTCTCTCTTCATTAATTTCCTGCATTCGTATCTTCACTCTACAAATATGTTATGCTGTCCAGATGTTTTTTTTTTATATATTTGGCATGTGTAACCAGTGTAGAGCACGGATCCACTGGGACCTTTTTTAAACTCAGCCCAGAAACATTGTCTGGATAATTAACTTGCTCAGAGTCCCATGGTAGGCAAATGGAGGCTGAGAGATTAACCCCTGAAGCACAGAAAGCTTGTTAACAATTCATAGCCTTAATTGTCTTTACTGTCAGACTAATACTGTGTTATTCACTACATTTTCATTTGGCCTGAGTCATGCCTGACAAAGAGTCATCCGACTAGCCCTCTTATCTGGTTATTGAATGTTGAATGAATAAATAAATATCAAATAATACTTTTCCTTTGCAGGATGTTTAAAATATGAAGCAAAGAAAGCTTTGTGGTGATCGTAAGTGCTTAATTTCTCCAAGTCTTTTGGGTTTCAAATATCACGATGGGAATAGACCCCATTCCTAAGTCAAAGTATGATTAAAGTTCATGAAATTAGTATTATTTCAGTCTTTGATGTTAACCAGAAGTGCTCTTCACAGCACTCTCAATGTGCCCAGTAATGACTCCTTCTGCAGTTCATACAGAGTTACATATATTGGTAGCATATCTAAATAAAACTGTAAATTCTTTATTATGAGACCCATTGCTCCTACTACTATTGGACTTGTTTGTGTATCCTTCCATGTTGCCTTCATTTCTGCCTATACTTCTTGGTGTTTTATGACATTCTGTCAATCTGTATGTAAGCACTGTAGTCAGTGAGTATAGCAATTTCAATAATCAATGCTGCTTTTGTCTTCTTTTCATGGACTACTATATCTGGTTTTCTCACATCTATTTTTTGAACTGTTGGTAATGAGTGATCCCATGAGATATAAACTTCATCATTTTGTATAATGCTTTGTGGCTTATGTTTCCAGTGCTTCTCAGCTACTTCGATATTGTTATGTTTTGCACACAGTCTCGCCACATTAATATGCCTTTCAGCATACAGGCCCTCTGTCATTAGTGTATCACACTCAGCTACAAGATGTGCAACTCTTTCTAGTTCTGATTTACATATCCTGCATTTGTCTGTTTCTCCCACATGTTCTATGGACTTTGTAAACCAATAATACATAGTCCATTGTCCTGTTCTGCTAATATTAACCTTTCATCTTTTGGTTTAAATTTACCTCTCTAACCTTTCCTGCATTAGATCTTGAGTGACGTGAGGTTGTTCCAGGAATTTTCTGTACTTGTAACTATATTTATGCTTTTTCCACATTTGTTGCCTTCTCATCTGATCCTTCTCTTTATAGTCTTTCTTAACTGATATTTGCCTACTTCTGGTTTGGTTTCCATTCTCGCTTAAAACCAACGTGCTTCTGCTAAACTAATCAGGGGTGTCATCTTAGATTTGTTCTCTTCATGTTTCAAAATTTTCACTATGTTTGGATCTGCTGAGGTCTGCAGATATGTATGCAGCCTACGACTGCAGACCTATACATGTAATCAGTTTTGAGGAGGTTCATGCCGCCTTCAGAATGAGAAATATATAATCTTGGTATACAATGATTTTTTTATGTATCATTTGATAAGCTTGAAGCACTTTTCTTGTTTTACCATCCATCTGATCCAATACCCCAAAAATGAAGGAAGAGCAAATTGGTTTATGGCTTGGACTTTGTTCCTAGATGTCAGGGTTGTTTTTAGTATTAATTTTAGTCTCCTAAAATATTCCTTACTGGGTTTTGTTCACGTGTTCATGTCTTACTGTCAGTCCTTCATGATTTCCCATGTATTTATACACTTCCTCCTGCTCAAGTTCCCTTATTTCACATTTCTGTCCCAGACTGAGATTTTCTTGCTGCTGCAGCTTTCCTGCTTTAAATGTTGCTTTTGCACATTTATGAAGACCAAATGGCATTCTAATATAATCTGAGAAAGTTTTGACCATTTGCGGTTGTGCTTTCAGCTCCTCATCTGATGAATTATACAGTTTTAAATCATCCTTAAAAAGAAGATGAGAAGTCTTTCCACTTTGTTGTTGTCTGGAAGCCAAACTGTAACCATGATGTGATCTGTTAAGTAGATAACTTAATGGGCTAAGGGCAAGACAAAAGAACAGCGGTGACAACATGTCACCCTGGAATACCCCCCCCATTTGTATCCCTGGGATAATGGGATAATAATTTGTCTTTTATCATGGCTTAGCTGTGAAGTGGTTTGCCACTGTTTCATGGTCACTGTAATGTAATCAATCAATGGAGGGTGTATCTTATACATCTGTAAGCATTCCTTAATCCATGAATGTGAGATACTTTCAAATGCTTTTTTGTAATCTAATCATGCCGTACTTAGATTCGTCCCCATTTTACAATTATCCATTATGACTTTATTTAACAACAAATGATACTTCGTCCAGTTTAACTTTCTTTTGTTACCCTTTTGTTTTATTCCCATGACTGAGTTTTTTAAATGACTAAAAACTCTGTCGGCATCAATTCTAGTCTATAGTTTATACATCATTGGAAGGCCAAGTTATTGATCTATAGTTCTTATTATTGTTTGCAGGTTCACTCTTAAGAAGGAGTATAATTTTTCCTGTTGTTAACCAGGTTGGTGTCTGCTCAGCGCATACAAGCAGTTCTTACTCAGGGATAAATTTTTGTATAAAGATGTCAATACTTTTAGCCAGAAGTTAAGTTTGGCATCTGGGCCTGGGTTTTCCTAAGCAGGAGCTTTCCTTAATTTTGTTTCAGTTTCTCTGGCTGTTAGTTCATCCCATTTCATATCCTATACATTTGAACTTCTTATTCTTTCTTTTACTGCTATCTATTCAGCATCTTTTTATATTCCACAGAGTCTTCATAGACATTTCTCCAAAATGTATCTATTTCTTCTTTTTTAGGTGGTGTTTCTATTCCATTTGCATTGCTTCCAAATTCTCTATAAAACTTTTTGGGGGAATCGATTTAAAGATGGCTGCCATTCTGTGAACACTGCTGAACTGCAGCTCTCCATTTAACCTGAGGAAATCAAAACCCTGAGAGGATACTACAAAGTGTTAAACATCAAAACTTCGATAAACTTACTCTAATTAAACTTATTTATCCTGGATTGAGAAGAAAAACCCGAAAAAAGGATTATATTTCACTGGATTACAACAGATTATCTAGCTCTGCAGAGAGGAATACACAAAGGAACCGTGTGCTTTTTATATTGCAACTTTTTGTGTTCCAATAAGATGTCAAAAGAGGAAAAAAACATGGATATAACCACGACTAAAACAAAACTATCGGAATTGCAATCACCAGAAAAAGATGTGACTTCTAAACGACAAAAAATTACTAAAGCACAGGAACAACAGAAACTAGGGACTAAAACTAAAGCTGATCAAGCTTTAAATATGGAGGATATCAAAACTGCACTGCTGCCTATACAAGAAGCTTTAAAAGAACTGACTTGTCAAATACAAACATTTGGAATTTCATGTACTCAGTTGCTGGAAAGAATGGATAAGACAGAAGCTCAAATTTCTGACACTGAGGATAAATTAGTTTTACTGGAAAAAAAATCTAATCTGCATGATGTGGATATACAGACTATACAAAGCAAGCTTACAGACCTAGAAGCCAGATCCAGGAGAAACAATATTATTGTCAGAGGGATTCCTGAATCCATTCATTATAATAAACTAATTCCATCCATACTACAAATATTTGCAGTGCTTTTAAATGATTCTGATAGTGTGAAACAAATCATCATGGAAAGAGCACACAGAGCTTTGAGAGAGGTACAAGCATCTAATTTTCCTAGACCTGTGTATGTTAAAATGCTTAATTATCAGGATGTTAACAGAATACTTATTACTGCAAAACAAAGTGGAGGCTATATTATGTGGAAAAACAATAAAATATCTCTGACACAGGATTTACCTATACAGATCAGACAGGCTAGACAATCTCTGTCTCCTTACTGCAAATTTCTTATTGACAAACAAATTAAGTTTCAAATGAAATATCCTAATATGCTTATATTTACAGTGGATGGGTCCAAACATTCTGTTTCCACCAAAAATGAGGCAAGAAATCTGTTCCTTAAAGTTTTCAAGGCTTTACCTGCATCAGAGACTTGAATTGAACTTTTGCTGGGGCTGACATGCTGCTGAGGCTGGATTTATTGTTTACTGTGCTTCAAGGACTGGGTAATCCTTTGTTTGCATTTGTGAAGCTTTAGGCCTTTTCCTGAGTAATAAAACTGTTTGTTTTTCCTTATCTTGATCTCCTAAGCTTGTTTCCTGACATTTTATGGCTTCTACAAACTGTTTTCGACGAGGAGGAAGACAGGAAATGCTTAAAATGCTGTCGAGGGTGTAGATTTCGATGTGACACTTCCGGGAGTCCATCTGCAAAAGTGGTCCCCCATAGCGAACATTTCATAGGACTTCCTGGTTTGGAAAACCGAAGAGAACAGTTTTAAACACTCTCTTGCTTATTTAACATTAAATAACACTGTTGTATGGTAATTTAAGCACATAGGAACATGTTAGGTACTTCATTTATTAAGATTTAGTCAACATTTTGTAGTTATATTATTTACAGAGGGTACAGGGATTTAGTAATGTTTATTTAACCTGTCAGCATAGTCTTTAATGTTCTGTGTAATTTATATTATTTTATTTAGTTAGAAGTTTGCTTTATTATAAAACTAGTATAAGGTGAATGTATAACCAAGGATATTAATAATTAGTTGTCTATTTGCTATAATATAGGGTTATATATTAGTATGTGTTTTTTTTTTTTTAATCTAACTACTAAAAGTGCATTATTTTTTTTTTACTTTATTCTTTTTACATATACTGTAGTGTTACATTTTTCAATTTGATTTGTTTAAATATTAATTAACCAAAGAGATGTAGTAAATGGCAGTGTTTGTTAGGGAATGTTTAGTTTAGGCTTTGTCGTAGTGAAGTTAGGTTTTATAGGTCTTAATTGTGAAACATGTGTGAAATTTTACATTGTAGTGCTTCTATATCTGCTTTTTCTTTTTAACCCTTTGTCATTCTATATTATACAGGACCTATACATCTCCTGGTCCGGGGTTAGAGTGGGTATGCACTGGTTGAGGACGGGATATAAGGATTGCTTCCAGACTATGTATGGTTTTGAATTTACTGTTTTTTTCTTCTATGATTTCTCTCCAAAACTTTCATTTTACAGTCAATCTTTGAAATGTGGGAATTAGATTCATGGAACGTTAAAGGGCTCCAGAACTTGAAGAAGAGAAAACTGTTGTTACATGTATTGTTGCAGGCTAAGGCGTGGTTTATATTACTCCAAGAAACGCATTTAATGAATGATCAATGGGGTGATGTTAAAAAAAAGAAATGGATTAGAGCAGTAGTAGTATCTGAAGGTAAGTCAAATAGTGCTGGGGTAGCCATAATTATTAAAGATCAATACAAGGAAAAGATATTAGATTCTAATACAGATAAAAATGGACGGTGGTGCTACGTTATTCTTTCGCCTACCTTATTTGATAAACCTATTGTACTTCTAAATATCTATGTTCCCTGTAATGATCAACAACTATTTATAGCATCATTGTATTCAATTTTAACACAATTTGATAGATATTATGTAATTGTTGGAGGTGATTGGAATACCTACCAGAATCCAAAGTTGGATAGAGCTTGTCCACAAAGAGCATTTAACAAGCATGCTGTACTAGCACTGAATGATCTTAAAGAAGACTTTCAATTATATGATCCATTTCACTATCTGAATAACGATAATAGCACAAGTAATTTTACCTTTTATTCCCCATGTCATAAAATGTGGTCCAGAATAGATTTCTTCCTGATTTCAAGAGTATTGATCAATTTAGAACCTACAGTTATTACACATGCCCGTTATCTATCAGACCATTCAAAAATTTCGTTGAGTTTTACTAAGGGGGTAAAGGATACTTTGAGACAAAGAGGTTATAATTGGTCTCTTAATCCAAATTTATTGAATAAGGAGGATATAATACTGGAAATTACAAAGTACCTGAAAGACTTATTGATTGGTTTAGGAAAACAACAATATGCCCCAGATATTGAATGGGCAACAGTTAAAGCTCAAATAAGAGGGACACTTTTGCAAAAAGCATCTTATTATAAAAATATATTAAACAAAGATATTCAAACTTTAGAAATAAAAATTAAATTACTTGATCAAGAACTGATTAAGGATTTTGATGAGCAAACAGAGAAGGAACTGATCAAATGTCAAAAGGATCTCTTTTTACTTCAGAATAGTAGATTAACATTCCAAGAGTACAAGTCGTTAGTGAGGTATGCCAATCATGTTCAAACACCATCGAGAGCGTTAGCTAGGATCATTAATCAATCGAAACCAACCGTGCAAATTTCGGAAATACAATTTAATAATAAAATATATTCTAAAACTGAGGATGTTCTTAATATCTTTGAGAAAATATATACTAATATTTATGATGGACAAAAGGATATGACCCCTAACAGAAATTATGAACAATTTCTACAGTCAATTAAGTTTCCAACAATAGGAGAGGACATTCAAAATGACTTGATTAAACTGATATCTGAAGAAGAAATAGTATATATAATTCAGCATATGAAATCACATAAATCACCAGGTCCTGATGGCTTGACAGTGGAGTTTTATATATTTTCGGTAAGATACTTTCAGTTGTGTTTAACTACATAATTAGGAATAAAATTAATGATCCTCATCTTAACGCCTCAAAAACTATTTTTATACATAAAGCCAATTCAGACCCTCAAAATCCGGATAATTATAGACCAATATCATTAATAAACATAGATATGAAAATTCTAACCTCTATTATAGCATCTAGACTGAAAAGAAACATGACTCATATCATTTCCAAAGAACAGGCTGGTTTTATGGCAGGTAGACAAACTAGTGATAATACACTTACATTACATACTATGTTAGAGCATGCTAAGCAAAATAATTTAAATATTTATGCCCTTATAATTGATGCCCAGAAAGCCTTTGATAGGGTTGATACAAATTTCTTGTTTGATCTTTTACCGTATTTTAATATATCACATGAGTTTGTTCAAATGTTACAAATATTATATAGTAATCCCTATACTACATTGTATATTAATAAAAACTTCTCTAAAAGAATACAGATTAAGACTGGAACACGCCAGGGTTGCCCTTTGTCCCCTTTATTATTTAATATCTATCTTGAACCATTGTTTTTATATATTAAACAAAATGTTTATCATAATGTCCCAATAATTTATGGAACTAAAATATTAATGGCAGCTTTTGCTGACGATCTTAGCATTTATTGTGCATCTCCATTATCAGACACTGAAAAATTGTTGAAGGCTGTTGATGATTTCTCAAAAGTGTCTAACTATAAAATTAACTTGAAAAAAAACAATATCTTCCCTTTAAAGATACCTAAACCCTTTTCGTTACTGCCCTTAGTGGGACAGGTATCATTTAAAGAAAGTATTAAATATCTAGATATTGAGTTCTCTACAGATAATAAAGACTTTTACAATAATAATATAAAAGCAATCTGGGAACAAATAATTTCTGATTTTGGGAGATGGAAAAATTTACGACTGCCAATATTTGCAAAAGTTTCAATTATCAAAATGAACATATTACCATGATTACTGTATATTTCGAGGTCAGCCCATCTATTACTTTCGAAGACGTTTTTTAAACAGATTCATAAAGAATTGGCTAAATTCATTTGGGAACCAAAGAAAACCAGGATATCTTATGATAAATTAATGACCCCAAAAAATAGAGGAGGACTGGAATTACCTAATTTTGAAATGTATTATTTAATTGTAAACTCCAATAGAATTTTAAGAATTGCCAATTATGATATAAATAATACTAAATGGACACCACCTTGGGTAGTTTTGAATTATAAATATATTCTAAAGTTAAATATTAATCCTAAAGCAATACTTTTTTTGGGTAAGGATACGTTGAAACTATATGGGATTATTGAACACATCAAAACAAACATATTTTCTTTACATAACTTATTTCAATCATTAGATCTGGTTCAACATATGATGGTTTTTCATCCCTTTCATAAGAATCCGAATTTAAAATTGAATAATCAACTAATTGATCTTAAAAAGTTTCCATTAATAGCCAATCTAACTTTGATTGATATATATATAAACATCTTGACAGTTCGGCCAACCAAATAAGACAAGAACTTAATTTACCTAAAAATTATCTAGTTATTCTGAGACAAATTAGAGAACTCACTATAAGTTATTTTAAAAATTTTAAACCAGAAGAAGAGGCTATAAATAGATGCTCTTTGTTGTGGCAAGCTCTCCAACAGGATATTAAATATATCATGACAGCAAATCAATTAATTAAAGAATTTAAATTTCATGATAAAATTTTGTTATCAAACTATTGGGAAGAGAAAATATTACTGACAGATAGAAGTAATATGTTAAAAGCAATTGACTTGACCATTAAATCTACTTCTCTTCAAAAATTAATATATACCCAGTTGATGATTTGGAACAATGCATATTATACACGCCTTGCCCTGCATAAATTTAATCCTAAAATTTCCCCAACTTGTCCATATTGTAAAAATCAACCAGCTGATCTTCTTCATATGTTCTGGAGTTGTAAATGTATTTTCAAACTTTGGAATTCCCTTAAGATTCAACTTCAGAAGGTGGGTTACCAAAGTACAACGTTATCATGGAAATTTATGATTCTGCATATTCCCCCAAAAGAGATCCCTAAATATCAAATTATTATATATATTAATATTTTTTTATTAATGAAGCTTTATATAGCTACATATTGGTTAGACCCATCTAAAACTTCATGGCAAAACTTTAGAGTTCTAGCGACAAAACATATATTGGCTCATAAACTACTGTTAAACCCACATAATAAGAATGTTAACAATCCAAAAATTTGGGAACAGATTTTTAATATCATACTAACATAGTATTTTCAACTTGGAAATAAATAATTATTTATGTGTGTGGGGAGAATTTCGTAATCAACTATCTATTACTTGCATTTACTCTTATGTTTTTTTTTATATTTAAATGTGTTACATGGAAGCATTCTTGTAAATATTGTATATAGGGTGTGGTTATTAGTCATATTAGATAATGGTTTTTGTTTTGTGAATATATTTTATTTTTGTTCTTCATTGTGTATGAAAATATTATAATAATAAAGATTTATTATGGAAAAAAAAAAACGTTTTGGGGACATCAGTGAATTTCTTATTTTGATGTTTCCTTTATATGTATCTGCATATCTTCTTAGTTTCTCTGCCTGTGCAGATAGCATTAGTTTATTATTTGCAATACTGTATGATAGATCCCGGTCTGTTTTCTAATACTGTGTATTGCTTTTATCACATCCATTTTTCTAAGTACTTTTGTTGACTTGTTCTTTCTTCTGTACTTTTCTAATATTGACACTTATTACCTTAATTGCTTTATAGTTTTCTCTAGTTGATACTTCCATGATGGCATTTGATTTCTTCTCTTCTATTCCCTTATCACCCTGTATTTTTTGTGGTAAGGCTTTATCTATTATTAATTTAGCTGCACAGTAATATACCTTATTTACTTCTGTATTATCACATGAATTTCTGTTAATAGTCTTGATTCCTGTGTTCATTTGTTTTATCAGACTTCTAACATTTTGGGTCTTATTGACTTTCTGTAATCTAGTTCTTTCATTGATCTTAATATGTCTATCCATCTCTATTAAATCAAGCAACTGTTCCCTTAGATTTTTTTCTTCAAAGCTGAGAGCACATTCTTTATTCTCTCTTTCCCATGGGCATTATACAGAAAGTTCCAGAACATTTTCCTGTGTCATATTCTTTTCAGCTGCATCCTGCATCATCCATTGCTCTTTCATATGGGAACTCACGGGCCAGAGTTGCCAACGTTTTGTGCTCCTTCACTTGCTGTGCAACTCCAACTGAACTTTTGTGCTGGTTTCCTACTGAAGGCTCCAGAGTATCTTCATGTGGCAACTGATCGGATGCTTCCTATTCCATCTGTTTCTCCTTAATCTGGGGAGTCATTGTTTCATTATGCTGTGAAGTCACCAGAATTGAATTTTCTACACTAAATCCTTCATTTCGCAGGTAATCCATACTTCAGTTTCTATTTCTTTAACTTCTCTGTTACTAAGCCTCTTTTCTACTTTCCCCTTTGTTTTCTTATTTTCTGTATAGCAAAATTTTCCATATCCGGATGCCTTTGCCTATATTTACCTTCAAATATCTTTGGTGCATCCTTTGCATGATGTTTAAAATATGAAGCAAAGAAAGCTGTGTGGTAATTGTAAGTTTTTGTATATAGTGTCTGCATATATATGAAATCCATTCATTTCTGAAGTTGTTCAAAGAATTCCAAAGTATGTTTGCAAAGTTAAGAAAAGGATCCAAACACTCATTAGTCATGATGGCATTTTGACAGCTTCTGCTTCCTTCAAACAGTGGTAGACATGATATCTAGCTTGATCCGTTCATGTCCAGTCTACATATCTGGTCAGAAACAAGTTAGCTGACCTATGGTTGAATCTGGAGCAATGTCATACTGCACCAAAACAAAGAACTCTTGTCATTCTTGTCTAATTCAGTTTCATTCATCTCCAAAATGGCTGCTAATAATACTTGACCAATCCGATAGTAGCAACATATCCAGGACCATGAGCAGGAAAGCATGCAATTTTACTTCATGAAACACTGAAATTTCCCACAACTGAAGTGAACACCATTAACAGTTACTATGTGTTTTGGCAAATAACAAGAAGCAAAGAGTCTCCTCATTTTAGAAATGGCAGCTTATTTATTATGTATTATTTGTTTTGTGGGAAAGTCCAACTGGAACAGAGCTGAATTTCAGCGGAGACCTGGGGAGAATGCATGTCTTTCGAATGTGGGAGGAAACTGGAGTACCTGGAGGAAACCCACGCAAACAGAGGGAGGACATGCAGACTCCACACAGAAGATACCCTAGCTGAGAATCAAACCAGATAGCCTCTTGCTGTAAGGCAACAATGATAACCGCCACATCCCTGCACCACCCTTAAGAAGTGATGTCTGGCATTCTAAACATCACTAATCATTTTAAAAGTACATACATCACAACCTGTTACTCAAAAAACAGCCAAACAAATCAATGCACACTATTTTCTAACACTCTCCAGAAAACTGTCAGGGATGCAAAGGAGTCTAGCCTGGAATATTTTGTTCTTTATGACAAGGTTCACACTCCTTATAAATCTACTCCATTTTTTTTCTGTTATTATTTATTTATACTTAACAGTTCATCATCTGTTTTGCCACCAAACATATTTACATGCTGCACATTTCATTTTCATCATTCCAGGGTGGTCTGTATGGCGTTCCTTTAGAACAGGCCTCACCAGTTGTAACAGCAGTATTACGTAGTTCTGCAAAGGACACAGGCCCTCTCACATGGCACTTGATGCCTTTCCATAAAAAAAAAAAAAACAAAAAAAAAAAAAAAAAAACTCTTCGAATCTTATCCACTCTGCTGTGTCAGCTTTCTATGATAGTACCTCAGCCCTTGAGAGCTCCATGTATATGACTTTCATGCTACCTGTTTTGTACTTAAGGGATCTTCCCTGAAACAATGACCATCCAGGAATGCCTCTGTCCTGCTATCAGTAGTTTTAGACAAGGAAAGTCCATGAGCACTCCCATCTGCTTCTGAGGCTTGACACCATGCAAGAAAATTCAGGTAAAAGAATTGACAAAGAATGGAAATACCACCAAAAACTTAAAACACCCCACACACTCACCAAATACAAACTCCACAATAAAGTAAAAAAACTAATTGTGTCTGACCACCAATCCTACTACTCTCAACTCCAAACCAACCATAAATTAAATCCAAAAAAGTTCTGGAATAGTATCACCAACCTCCTCAGTCCTGAACCAAAAACTAATCCATGCCCTGACCCCTACTTCACAGACCACTGCACTGCCTCCAAAGTCAACACCTTCTTCATAGACTCTATTACTAAGCTCACCACATCCTTCCCCCACAACTCTGGTGCTCCATCAACTCCTATTTCCCATAATCCCCCCTTCCCTAACACTCTCTCCCCATCCCTCCCTCTTCTCCTTCAATCCCATCCCAGTATCCAGTATAAAAAACTCCTTCAAAAACTAAAACCCTGGTCAAATGCCCCTGACAACCTTCCAACTAACTTCCTCAAACTAGCTGCTGATGGTATTGCACTCCCTATCTGCATATTAATCAACCGGTCTATCCAAGAATCCTATGTACCCCTTCACTGGAAAAAAGCCTACATCATTCCGTTACATAAATGAGGCAACAACACTGACATCTCTAACTTCTGCCCCATCGCTATCCACTCCCCCATCTCAAAAATCCTCGAAAAATGCATTCACCTTCAACTCTTACCATACCTCCCAGACAACCACCTACTTACCCCAACACAACATGGATTTAGACCTGGTCACAGTACCACTACCGCCCTCCTATCCTTTCTCGAAAACATCAACCACCCCCACGATTCTGGTAATATCATCTCTGCTCTTCTCCTAGACCTTTCCAAGGCCTTTGATACAATATCAGTTACTCTTCTTCTTTATAACCTCATACAACTCAATCTCTCTCCCTCCTCTCCAAATTACTTTCCCAGTTATCTCTGTGATAGACAACAAGCCGCCAAATGGAATAATGCCATCTCACCTTACCTTAACAATCAGACTGGCATCCCCAAGGATCTATCCTGAGCCCTCTGCTATTCAATATCTTCATAAATTACTTCTTTAAATGTATCCCCTCAGCCAAACTCAGCCAATATGCAGACGACTCTACCCTTATTTGCTCTGCCAACTCCCTACCTAAACTGACTCAATTAACACAATCAGCATTTGACAGAGACTTGGATGCAAAATAACCACTTAGCCCTTAATGCATCCAAAACAAAAATCATGACACAAACACTTTTTCCATACTTAGCCATAATAATACCCCCCCATCGAAATAGTCTCTCATACTAAACTTCTTGGTGTCATTATTAACAAGCAGTTAAAATTCGACCTTCATCTCCAAGCCAGCATTAAGAAAACCCATAAGAAACTAGGAATGCTCTACCGGCACAATTGCTTCCTCACACCATCAACTAAGCTTACCCTCTCTACCACATACCTCCTCCCCTCCCTCTTGTACAGGGCTCCTCTCCTCACCAACCTGCAAATAACACTAAAAGCCAAACTACCATACTGCTACAACAAAATTGCCAGATTTGCTACTGGCTCTAAATCCCTCTCACACCACTGTTACTCCATACACTCCCTGAACTGGCTAGAACTCCCTCACTACCTATCTCATATTCAACTCTTCACTTCCCACAAACTCATTTTCAATGCTTCTGACTGCCCCATCCCTCTCCTCCATCCTCACTATACATCTCCCCACCTGCACCCTCAGATCTAACAATCAAAACCTCCTTGCTGTACACAAACCATCACATAGCCCAGGCCAACTTCTTTTATCCTTTTCTCTTGCATGCAAATGGAATTCACTCCCCCCCTCATCCGTACTACACAAAATCTTTCCTCTTTCAAGGCACAGTTGCACTCTTATTTCTCCTCTTCATGGGAATGCTCCTGCTCTCACCCATCCTAAACTCCCATCTTCACTCCTCCTCCTCTTCTCATACTGCCCTACCTTAGCTCGATTATGCTTTCTGCCAGCCACATATGGGATGGGGGGACAAAAGGGATGTATATGTACATTTCCTCTTGGAATCTTCTACTGAAGTACTGTTATTGTTTGCATTACCTCCTACCTAACCCTCAATTGTCCATATCTAAACATACTGTATTATATCCTTATTCCTGTATTTTGTGATACTTCCTGCCTGACCATCAGTTGTTTGCATCTAAACATACTGTATTATACCCCTACCACTCTTGTATTATGTGTTGCTCACAAACATTTTAACTGTTACTTTTACTTAATCTCTGTATAACTACCTGTTATATTTTTACTTTTTGTGTAAATTTAAATATATACTGTGGAGCTTTTCTCACCGGGCCTCCATTGAAAAGGGCTCACCTCGGCCCAATGGACTTTCCCAGTTAACAAATTTCAAATAAATAAATAACTATCCATCTCTGGATTCAAACAGTGTCCAGTATATGTAGAGTCTTGTGTCCCCAAATAGATTGAGCAATGGCTGAAGTGATTGAGTGACTAGTGTCCTTGTTCTAAGGTCTAGAAGGATTAGAACAAAATCTTAACTAAATAAACAACTTGAAGCCAAGTTTAAAAATCCTTCCCATGTCACATGATCCACTCCCAAGTTAATTAAAAGTTTCTTTACTATTCTTTAAAAAACACATCAAATTCCCTCCAGCATGCAGAATAAAACAGTTTTAAAAACACATCAAACTCCCTCCAGCATGCAGAATAAAACAGTTTTAAAAACACATCAAACTCCCTCCAGCATGCAGAATAAAACAGTTTTAAAAACACATCAAACTCCCTCCAGCATGCAGAATAAAACAGTTTTAAAACACATCAAACTCCCTCCAGCATGCAGAATAAAACAGTTTTAAAAACACATCAAACTCCCTCCAGCATGCAGAATAAAACAGTTTTACAAACACATCAAACTCCCTCCAGCATGCAGAATAAAACAGTTTTAAAAACACATCAAACTCCCTCCAGCATGCAGAATAAAACAGTTTTAAAACACATCAAACTCCCTCCAGCATGCAGAATAAAACAGTTTTAAAACACATCAAACTCCTCCAGCATGCAGAATAAAACAGTTTTAAAACACATCAAACTCCCTCCAGCATGCAGAATAAAACAGTTTTAAAACACATCAAACTCCCTCCAGCATGCAGAATAAAACAGTTTTAAAACAAATCAAACTCCCTCCAGCATGCAGAATAAAACAGTTTTAAAACACATCAAACTCCCTCCAGCATGCAGAATAAAACAGTTTTAAAAACACATCAAACTCCCTCCAGCATGCAGAATAAAACAGTTTTAAAACACATCAAACTCCCTCCAGCATGCAGAATAAAACAGTTTTAAAACACATCAAACTCCCTCCAGCATGCAGAATAAAACAGTTTTAAAACACATCAAACTCCCTCCAGCATGCAGAATAAAACAGTTTTAAAACACATCAAACTCCCTCCAGCATGCAGAATAAAACAGTTTTAAAACACATCAAACTCCCTCCAGCATGCAGAATAAAACAGTTTTAAAACACATCAAACTCCCTCCAGCATGCAGAATAAAACAGTTTTACAAACACATCAAACTCCCTCCAGCATGCAGAATAAAACAGTTTTAAAACACATCAAACTCCCTCCAGCATGCAGAATAAAACAGTTTTAAAACACATCAAACTCCCTCCAGCATGCAGAATAAAACAGTTTTAAAACACATCAAACTCCCTCCAGCATGCAGAATAAAACAGTTTTAAAACACATCAAACTCCCTCCAGCATGCAGAATAAAACAGTTTTAAAACACATCAAACTCCCTCCAGCATGCAGAATAAAACAGTTTTAAAACACATCAAACTCCCTCCAGCATGCAGAATAAAACAGTTTTAAAACACATCAAACTCCCTCCAGCATGCAGAATAAAACAGTTTTACAAACACATCAAACTCCCTCCAGCATGCAGAATAAAACAGTTTTAAAAACACATCAAACTCCCTCCAGCATGCAGAATAAAACAGTTTTACAAACACATCAAACTCCCTCCAGCATGCAGAATAAAACAGTTTTAAAAACACATCAAACTCCCTCCAGCATGCAGAATAAAACAGTTTTAAAAACACATCAAACTCCTTCCAGCATGCAGAATAAAACAGTTTTAAAAACACATCAAACTTCCTCCAGCATGCAGAATAAAATAGTTTTAAAAACACATCAAACTCCCTCCAGCATGCAGAATAAAACAGTTTTAAAAACACATCAAACTCCCTCCAGCATGCAGAATAAAACAGTTTTAAAAACACATCAAACTCCTTCCAGCATGCAGAATAAAACAGTTTTAAAAACAAATCAAACTCCCTCCAGCATGCAGAATAAAACAGTTTTAAAAACACATCAAACTCCCTCCAGCATGCAGAATAAAACAGTTTTAAAAACACATCAAACTCCCTCCAGCATGCAGAATAAAACAGTTTTAAAAACACATCAAACTCCCTCCAGCATGCAGAATAAAACAGTTTTAAAACACATCAAACTCCCTCCAGCATGCAGAATAAAACAGTTTAAAAACACATCAAACTCCCTCCAGCATGCAGAATAAAACAGTTTTAAAACACATCAAACTCCCTCCAGCATGCAGAATAAAACAGTTTTAAAAACACATCAAACTCCCTCCAGCATGCAGAATAAAACAGTTTTAAAAACACATCAAACTCCCTCCAGCATGCAGAATAAAACAGTTTTAAAAACACATCAAACTCCCTCCAGCATGCAGAATAAAACAGTTTTAAAAGAAGAAAACACATCAGAAACTTGGTATGTTCTACCGGCACACACGCTTCCTCTCCCCTTCTACCAGATTCCTCCTATCTACCACATACCTCATCCCCTCTCTACTATATGGTGCCCCACTACTAACCAACCTTAAATCCTCTACCAAAACAAAACTTTCTTCCTGCTACAACAAAATCGCTAAATTTACATCTGGCCATAGATCCTCCTCTCACCACTGTACTGCCCTCCACAAACTGAATTGGCTAGAGCTCCCAAACTATCTTTCTTACACTCAACTAACTCAAGCTCATAAGCTCATCTTTAAGCCCTCACTATGCCCCTCTCTCTCCTCAGCCTTCACCATACACCATCCTAATAGACCCCTTAGAACCAACACTCAGAACCTACTTGAACTCCATAAACCTAACCGTCCAGCAGGTAAAATCTTGCTTTCCTTTACCCTGGCCCGCCTCTGGAACTCCCTCCCATCACATATCCATATTACCAGCAGCCTTCTTATCTTTAAATCTCTCCTCCATTCACACCTATCTTCTCAATGGGAATGCTCCTGTACCCACCCTGCATAAATTCCTCTAGCTACTTCACACTCCTTATTCTATAATCCCTTCCCTTCTATAGGAACACTCCTACTATAGTCAACCACTTATGTAACTACTATCTGTGCATACCTACTAACTAATATTCTTAACTAATACTTTCTCTCCTTACATTTACTATTGAATATAGAAATTAAAAATTGTAAACTTATTTGTTATTCTTGTATTGCAGTTCTGTTGCATTTCCTGTTTTTCTTAATACTATCTTGTGCTTACATGTACTACTGTGATACTTATCAAACAGTAGATGTTATGTTCTACCTATTATATTTTACTTTAAGTTAGATGTTATTTTCTACTTATTATAATTGACTTTATTCTTATTTGTATTTTTGACATTTTGTTTTTGACATTGTATCTTTGGAGCTTTTCTCCCCAGGACTCCATTGAAAATGGGCTCATTCGGTCCAATGGATTATCCTGGTAAACAAACTTCAAATAAATAAATAAAAACACATCAAACTCCCTCCAGCATGCAGAATAAAACAGTTTAGAATCCTGCAAAGGGCAAAACTAAAAATGTGCAAAACAAGACACCACATGATGACATCTTGCAATTGTTACATACAAGCATAACCATGAAGGATGACAGAAACCTCCACCATAAATACCAATAAAAGGGCACTTTACAATTACACAACAAAACAAATCAGCTGTTGTTGTGACATTTTCTACAATCTGAAAGAGATCTAAGCAAATGGTAAACAGTTTATCTGGTGAAACTGAAGAAAGGGACAGGAAGATCATTATGAGTGTTTGACACAGCAACTGGAGAAGGGAGCATTCCTGTGGTATAGGGTTTGATTTCCCTCATCCCTTATTTACTTAGTGTGTGACCCTGAGCAAATCACTTAACCTGACAGTGCTTGGGTGCCTGGGAATTTGAGCTAGTCTCCTCAGTGGTCTCCTGAAACGCAAGCCTGGTGACTACCTATGAACCTGTGGACCTATGAATCTAGATACAAATGGCCACATGGATACCACAAAGTTAGCAAAGAAATGACAAACAGCAGGTGCAGAAGCAGAGTTTGCCTTCACAGAGATGCTATCCATTTTATGTAAAGGATGCTACTAAAATAAAACACACATAAGTTTTCACTCTCTGATATGGTAGTGGCACATAAAATAGGATATGGTTTCACTGATATAGGGAACTTAACCCAAAAAGAATGCAAATGTCTTCTCACAGGATATTATGCTGCTTTCTCTGAAAAAGGAAATAAGATCCTATTGAAAAAGTTTGATCTCTTCACAAAAGAACATGTAACCCTAGTAGATCAGGAAACATGGAGGCACTTTAACATTTCACCCTCCTTAGAGCCATAACAAAATCAATTCATTTGTAAACTTCACATATGTTTTTTACTAGTGGACAATGCAAAAGTCATGCCATATTGCCCCTGGTGCAAAAAGAGGACAAACGGGGCTGTATTTGCCAGAGAGTATTTAGATGTGCAGCTTGAGACATTACTTTCCCTCTGCTATACTTGCAACTTCATTTTCAAAGTCCAGAGTCTCCAAGCAACCTACAACAGTACATTTTTCCTTTTCACGAAATGGGCTAGGGGTTCATTGACCAAATAAGCAATTTTCCTGACTCTGGAATATACCATGCTTGTCATCAAAAAGATATCAGTAAGATGCTTAATATGCTTTAGATATGCCAAAATATAATATGTTGCTTCACCGCAGGTGTTTCATGCAGAAGACATCACTGCATTACTTCAGTTCATGCAAGGTAGCTTCTAATCAATTCATAAGCCAAATTCTCCATTTGTACTCATCCATCCATCCAGAACCCATTTTTTTGCACATGGGGGTTGGGGTGTCACATCAACAATGACAATCATCTAGACCAGTGTTCACACCACCGGGTGTCTAGCCTTACCATAGTAAACTCTCCATCTGTATATTAATTTACAAAATTCTTAATCAACTAATTAATTCATTGTGCAGAATGCTAAAACCCAGAATGCCCACCAAGTGGCTCCCTATTGAAATGTCATCATTCAAAATGCCAAGGGATAACATACCAAAAAAAAGACCAAAAATGCAGGGGAAGAGTGAATCTCAACATTCGTTCTTCTCCTTAAAACTTTTTTTTTGCCACGGAGGAGTGACCTACCCTGCACCTCCCCCACATCCCCAACTTATATATACCAGCTATAAGATTGCCATACCTTGGAGAAAAGGGAATATTCTGCAAAATGTCATCTCAGACTTAGTATATGTAAGTCTGATCTTTCAGCCATTTCGTCTCTGTATTTTGGGACTCACTCTAGCAGGTCCTGACATTTCAAACAGTTATGGCACCAAGTCACTCACTCTTTTTTTCCATGAAAAACATTGACATTTCTCATCACTTTCTTTATTGTCCCTCCAAAACATTTTCAGTTCTAGGGCCACAAAATTGGAATTCACTTCCATATTAAAATAAATCTCCTTAACATTATCAAGATTTATCAAAGCATTTAATAGCTGTAGCTGCTGTGGACTGCTACATAGTCTCAGGAGATACTCTCAATTTATTTCTGCAAAGGATGGAGCAGAATGGTAATGTATGTGTATGGGTGTAGCAGAAGTGCAACACCTGAGCTACTGTGAGTACTGATGTTTCAAAAAGTAAGCTCTCTCTCTCTCTCTCTCTCTATATATATATATATATATATATATATATATATACACACACACATACACACACACACACACACACACACACACACACACACACACACACACGCACACTAAAATGAGATTCATAGTAAACCAGTGAGTTCTAAATGTTGATACACTTTCAAAGCTTTTTTTCTTTTTTTGCAAGGGCTTTGGCATCTCCCAGTGTGGTGGGCTGTACCTCCCACCTCTATAAGTATATAGTTTCATAGTACAGTTTCATTCTACTGCATTTAGGCTTGTAAGGCTATCTAAAACATAGACTCTGGATTAATTGCATATACAAGTGGACCCATCCAAGTGTCAAATCATTTTTTAAATTGATCCATTATATTTCTTTATCTTTTACTCACTGGGAGTTTATTCCACAATTTAATAATTGCTTATGTGATTAACATTTTTCTATAGATGGGCCTGCTACTTTTCAGTTTGTATGTAACTTTTCCTCTTCTAGAAGTGGTTAACAGCAGAAGGAGCCCCACATTCAAAGCCTTTATTTCTTCATTACAAAGAGTTTTAAAAGCTAAGCACAATTTCCTCTTAACCGTCTAAAGCTGTCCATCTAAAGCTGTCCAAGTATAACCAACATAATTAAGCTTATCGACACAGGATAAATATGATTCTTTTTGTAAATTTCCTTGCACATACTCCAATGCAATGAGATCACACTTGTTAGAAGCACAGAATGACAAATTATATTCCAAAACTGGTCTAACATACAATATAAAAAAATTGCACGAGCATGGGGTGTGATTGCTTAGAGATGTTTTTGATATAAGGCATACAATACATAATACATTACATTTAGAGGAGTATTAGCCTTTATTAGAAATTAACCAGCTGTCTGCAACTGTAATTCCTTGAGCTGTACTGGCAAGTGCCACATTTTCTTATAGTTTTCAAAAAAAGTGTTGATTTTCTGATAAAGGTGGCTTGGTGGCTTATTATATAGTAAATAATGAAATTAGCAGCATACAGTGGAGGCAGATATAATCATATACATAGAGCAGTTAAGTAATCCAGCAAGATCCAACCAAGTCTTATATTACTGCAAATGTCTCAAATAACAGTGCTGATGAACTGAACTTAACTGTGGTGGAAGATTGCAAACTAAAGCTTAGATTTCTGTAGCTCTGAAGACTGAATTCGACTGTCCATTTGTAACTCTGAACTCAGAATTGTTCTTTCTTCTGAATGGGATTTCTGTACATTTGAACTGAAAATTTAAAATCTAAAATTTTAATTTTAATTTAAAATTAAAATTTAAAATCGCAACAAAAATTGGATTCGATAAAATTCACGCTCAAACACTCCCCTTTTAAGAAGTTCACGCTTACTCAATTTATGATTATTAATTTATATTATACCCCAACTCATTTAAATAAATTTAACTCATCTGTATCCACTGCTTGCCCTTGTTGTTCACACCCACGAGCCGACATTATCCATATTTTATGGTTTTGTAAATATGCCCAGAACCTATGGTGTTCTCTTAAGGTTAGATTAAGTAAAATGGGTTATCATAAGTCAATATTACCTTGGGAAATGGCTTTACTACATATTACTAATATTAACATGTCATCTTTACGACTTAAGTTACTGATCAATGTCTGTCTTCTAATTAAGTTCTATATTACCAAACACTGGATGGATCGCTCAAAGTTATCTTGGGGTAGTTTTAGTAATATGGCAATTACTTATATAACCTCTCAGAAATTGATTACCACTAGCCAGAAAAGACTGGAGAATCAGAGTCTCTGGAATTCTCTTTTTTTACTCCTTGCTGAAATTTGATTGTTGGGAATCCAAATGTATGATTGATTTATAGGTAGAGATCTCCTTACTGTATAAACTCTATTGAGGGCCAGAGATTGGTAGTAGTCACCAATTTAAAGCATTGGCACTTTGTACATATTGTGTATATAGTTTGTTTATGATAATAGTCTTAATAGATATCTTGTCCTTTTTTGTCTCGTTTTAATGTTCTAATGCTTATGTATCTCTGATATTGTGTAACTACTGACTTTTGTTGTGGCATATAAAACTGTAATAAAGAATTTAAAAAAAAAAAAAATCTGAACTGACTTCTGTCTTAAAAGTATCTCTCTTAATACTAAAACCTTGTAAATTTTCTACTCAGTTTTACACACCTCCTTAGCCTTGGTTCCCAAGCCTTGTACCATCTAAATAAGATATTATTGCAGTTGCGTGCCTGTCTGTTTGTGTAAAAAAGTTCTTGTTAGCACATTTCATCTTTATCAGTGCTTTGACCTGAAGGTTATTTCACTGATGTCATTTCTATCATTCAGTGAAACTGCATTTACCAAACTACATGTAAACTGTGAAATATAAAATGAAGATATATATACCTGCCTTAATATGGCTGCATGTTAGGCCTGTGCAACGAGAATACTGCATTTGTAGGATTTTTTATGAAAAAATATATATTTCTGTGTGCCCATATCTTACAGCCTTATCCTAAAGATATTTGAATTCTAATTCCAAGATCTTTACATTCAGTGATTTTCATTAAGTTGATGTTACCTATACAGATTATAAACTCAAGGTTTGATTTACCAAAAAACATAATACCACTCTTGTTGTGATTTGTTTTTGAACTCTTCCCACTCAGCCAGTTGGATACTATAGATCAATAGTTACTGAAGAGACTACAATCTTCCATAGTTAACAGTGGTGCCAAATCTTAATTTCATATGGTTATTTTGTCATCCAGTGGATTTGGGACAGTGAAATAATGAAAAACTAGGTTAAATAATACAAGTCAAAAAAATGAGACCTGGGGTACTCATGTAGCAACATTGTGCCTGCTTTAATAAAACCTCCTTACTTTCAACTTCTGATACCTTTGTTTCAACCAGCATGTTACCAGATCATTTATTATAAATTATAAATGGGTTAATATGCAGATTTACCAGTGATTGTATAATAACATGGTGAATAATGCCACTAAAAGCCTTCTAGAAATGCAACACAACACCTACTCTAATACCTAAATCCATGGCCTTGCTTACCGACTCACAGATGTCAATTCAATTTGTTACTGTTGGCCTTTTCTTTTTAAAACCAGACTCTTCTATGTAAGATTTTTTTCCTCCAAAAGGCACTTTTCAAAGTTTTTACCTATTAAATGATATGTTCATGTAAGAAATATTTAAAAATATTTTAAAATCATGTCAATAAGCTCATGTGTAAATGTTTTTACTCTGCAATTATAAACAGACATCATGTGTAACCTAAATGTGGAGCTTTTATCCCCAGGCCTCCACTGAAAATGGGTTTTACCCAGTTGGACTTTTCCTGGTCAACAAAAATAAATAAATACATATATATAAGGCTATTCTGTCTATAGTTAACAAATCAAATGCCCACCCCCACTTGTGGATTGACACCACATTAGCATGTTTCCATGATTTTGGTACAAAACTGCTTGAGAAATAGCATGTTGGACAGAAGTGTAAGTGCAGGAGTAGTGAATGTGTTTTACTGACTCAGCAATGAAACAGCCTGATGTGGAGTGAGGTCCGAAGCTATTATATTTCTTTATACTCTTCAATGATGTAGCCACCATGTTTTCAGAGATACATGGTTAAATGTGAACATTAATATATGTTTTATGTTTAAAGTCTTCAATGTTACCCACTACATGATTTGAGCAAGAAAATTATTCACTGAATGCATTTACTAAGTTCAGTCCTTCATGAATAAACTAGCCATCAACATATATTGGTCCAATTTTAAATGGCTTTCTCTTATTACTATTTCTATAGCAGAAAAACCTTTTACTGTTCCAACAAACTGACAATTTATTTTCATAGCTAACTTACTAACCTTATTATAACATTGTTTAGCAAACGAAGATGTATATTTCCTGAAAGTTTTAAACTTCCTTCTGTTTGCACTTGATAGCTTAGTTAATGATCTATTCCACTATCGAGGACAAATACATTTTAATTAAAAGTTTGAACTGTAATTCTCCAACTCTGGGATTGCTATACCTCAAAGTAGAGGAAATACGCTAACATACTGCAGTCTCAAAATTAATATGCATTCTCCTTGTTTATACTTAAATCACTGTTCTGATATTGCAGATGCATCCTCAGATATTCAGCAGACACTGGTATTAATGTTATTGTATGGTGTTAAATGTTTATTTTAGTTTAGTTTAGTTTAGTTTAGTTTAGTTCTGTTTGTTAAATGGGATCAAGCAATAATAACTATGGATAATTTTCAGGTTCTCCCTGGAAAAGGAATACAGATTGGCAAAAATATTTAATTAAAAAATGTGCAATCAATAAAATAATGTATAAATCAGAAAGCAAGTGTAATAGAATTGTAACAAATTAATGAGTGAAGCGACAGGGCTACATTACAAAATAAAATAGGATGCATTCATATAGTGATAACTGTATACAGGCTAGTATTAACGAAAGAATGTGTGGTATAATAAGACACTTTGGAAGAGCTGCTCATGATAACCCCCCCAAATAACCCTTAGCTACTTCTTTACTAACGTACCCCACCATATAGGCATCCAAGGAACTCGGGGACAAAACTAGTTTGGACTGCATGGCTAGGTTTATAAAGACCCTGGTCATTGTTAGCCTAGTATATACAGTACCTATGACAAAACATTACTACTGAAGCTTTCACATTAGGATGGTATATTTACAGAACTCCAAGAACATGATGGATGAGACAGCAGTGGGGGAGGGGTGGTGACAGAGGAGAAGGGGAAAGGGCAGTGTTAGGAGAACAGGAAGTTTAAATTAATTATATATGGGCAACCAGATATAATATGTTGAGTTGCTCTAATACGATGTGTATTTTATACGCAAGTTTACTCTATTTTGTCTTTTTCTTATAAGAAGGTGATGGCTGAAGAAAGTCCAGTTCATGTAACTGTAGAGGAACTCTGTGTTATGTTCAACAAAAGTGCTAATTAAATTGCATGTTTCATTTTTAAGTCTTTTTTTAATATAGTTTTATTTTTGCTACTTAGTACTGTCATCTGTTAATTTTGTTAGATACTATATGGGTCTATCGGTATACATCTATCACCACACTGACAGCAAGGTCAACAAATGCCGATAGCCTAAGTAGAAAACTCCCTGAATGGGTCGTCCTGATACATGAGAAGGGCCTTAAAATCACTGCAGTCGCTAACACATGGTACAGTGCGATCACTCATTAGGATATTGGTATTCAGGGTATAGAATATACCAGCATACTTGATGGGTCAGCAAGCGGAAAACAGGAATAATAGTAACATTCAACACACCAAAGAGAATAAAAGTAGCAAAAGCTAATAAGCAATGAAAGATAAAGTACTCTTGGATTCCTTAGGAAAGAGAACTAAACTAATGTACAGACCCATAGCACGGAAGAAGAAAGAAACTTGTCAATAACAGGAAAAATCTTTGCAAAAACAGATTATAGAGATATATTTGTATTGGGAGATCTGAAGATGGCAAATATGAAGTGCAATGTGTTTGATGCAAAACTGTCTGGGAGCAGAGTAACTCTCAGTGTTATGCCTGAGGCAGAATTTAAGCAAATATTATGGCAATCCAGAAGGAAGGCATCTATTGGAAATAGGTTATTTCCAGAGAAGGACAGATTCAAGAAGTAAAAAGGTAGTCTTGCCATTTGACGGGTGCTTCTTAGGCCAAGGCAGGAATATGGTGCACCATTTTCCTTCCTCGGGTAAAAAGAGATTCAACTAGTTGAAAAAGTGCAAAGAAAACCAGAAAAAAAAAACATTACGTGGACTGGAAAAAGAAGAGTCTAAAAACAGTCTTAGTTAACTTAATTTGTTTATTTTAAATGAGTGAAAGAGAAGAGCATAAGGGTGTGATATAGTTATATAAAAAAGTAATGGGAAAGGTCAGAAAGTCAACCAAAGAAGGATGGAGAGAGTATAATTGCCAAACTGAGGACATTGACTATTGTCTATGCATAAGGAAAGACTTTCTCACAGAAAACATGGAGAATGAATGATATATGCTACAAGCATAACTGATAGACTGAAGGTCCACTGAAGCTTTCAAGAGGTCATGGGTCAGATGGTATGAGAAGGCGAAGGAAATATCGCGTCTATATCACGTTATTGAAATCTTACTACATTGAATCACTAAAGGTCGACCTCTAGTGATCGATGTAGTAAAACATCGAATAACGTTTAAAAAAAAAATAAAAAATAAAAACAAACTAGCGTAGGCAGGGGTGCTTCACACCCCACATACCCCCTACTTAAATATTCCAACTCTGAGACCGCACTACATTGAGGTAAATAGAAATCTTCCCCTACTGAGATTTCCATTTACCTGTATGATGTTCTGCGCTTTCGATGTTGTGGTGCCGACAATATCAGCTTTGATATTTTCGGCTTTCAACATCGTGAAGTAGACCCGAAATATCAGCCTCAAACTATAGACGTCAAAATGTCAAACTAAATAGCCAGCGCTGTGGCTTACAGGGATAGAGCCCTAACTAAGACCCAGTAACCCAAGTCACATTAATGGCTCAGGTGTTCATTGAGCTGGAAAGGAAGAATAGACATGTCCATCCTGAGAGGGAGGGAGCGCAGTTAGGCACACCTTGGGTTTGATCCTTGGTGGAGGTTGGGAACACGCAGATGGTGAATTGTCCTAAGGGAAATCAGTGGGGGACACTGAGTGAGTCACCATAGAGGTAGGACTATACCCCATTGCATGTCTAACCCTGGGAGTTAACAAATGCAAGCATGGAAAGCTATTAGGGTATAATTAGAAATTGCTCCTCACTAGAAACCTTTGTCTTCTCAATGGCCATGAGCATGGTTTGGACCAAGTCCAGGTGAGGTAAGGAGTGCCTGGTAGACCTGGTAGACTAAGTCGAGGCCCTGGTAGCAGCCAATGGTCATTTGCAAAGATTACAAAAATATCAAGTAGATAGACATTTGTATTTTTCTAATTTCAGGCTTTGTATTTTTCTAATTTCAGGCTTATGTGATTCAGTATAATGAAACCCCACAACTGGTACATAAAAATGACTTCAAGGAAAGATTTCAGAATTGTAAATGGTGAGCCTATGAGAAGAAGCAACTAAAGCATATGGTTCACAATAAATGTCATACAAAAGCAAGTGTACAACAATTCAGATTACTTACATAACGTAAGACAGAAAAGTTAGACCCAGATGTAGGAACACAACTGAAAGATCAGTTCTACCATGACGCAGGTTGCATCTTCTTCTATAAAGCTTACCAGCCCAACAAAGCCAAACAAACATTTGTTACTGATGATTGCTGGCTTGCATTGGAAGTTGTCAACAGCGATACGATATGCATGAGCGAGTCAGAGTGAACAATAGAGAAAACAGTTAAATGCAGAATTAGTTTAGGCTTTCTCACTTTTCCCTACCTTCATTCCCCTTTCCTGCCCTTAGTGTACATACAGCTCATTAATCTAACAAATGTATTATTCTCTCTCACATGCACTTAAATCCATCTGTTAAAATGTTATCTGTCATGTTTACACAATCAGCAAAGCAAGTTTATTCTTGCATTCTATGTTTGAAATACAGTTCTGACAACCTTCAGCATTTCCTGCCATTCTTCATTTAATTTACTTTGTGAGTTGTTGTCCTTAAGTGAAGATTACTAAACAGTTGCTATGATCGACGCTATAGGAAGTGCTTTAAAGTTACTTTACCTGTAGTCAGTGAAACTGTTTCTTATCAGCGTAATACTATTTTGAAATTCCAATATAAATGCTAGACAGTCAACTGTACAGACTTTCACATGATGTCCAGATGTTTGCCTCAGATTTTTAGTCTGTTTTTCATAAAATTGTGGTGTTTTTTTTGGTAAATTAGTAGCAAATCATTAAAGACTGAAGTTAGAAAATAATGACAGACATTTGAATTTTGGACTTCATACCCTTCAGAAAATTCATGTTCATGCAAAACCTGTTAGTCTATCAACTTTTTAAGTTTTTAAGTACAATATTTAAAAATTGCCCCTATGTTGGGGCCTTTGTCCCACTTTTACTTACGGCTTTGTCCAGATTTGAAGAGGTTGAAAGGTATGGCTAAACAGTAGGTTATATTACAGACACTAAACAAATACTTGGTTCAGAAATAATGTTTTCCTTTAGTCAGAGTACTACAAGTGGCCATGAAATGTAATAGAGGAAGTATTCCAAGCAATATGAAAAGAGTGCTTCAAAGGACTAGAGTTAATTCAATGTTTTATATGGACACATGCACATTTTCACTGCATGTATTTTATATAGACATTAATAAAAAGACTAGCCCTGGGATTCATGAAGCTTGCGCCAGGCGCACACATAGCGTAGGTGTCATAACGCCAAATATGGCCGCCGAGCGATTCAGGTACGATCTAATTCCACGTGCACTACCGGCGTACGCCAGATCTGCGCAGCCCCCGGCGTAGGTATGCAAATCACCCCATGTGCAGTGTTGTACCATGCAAATGAAGGCATCTAGCGATTCATGAAGTGGTGCAGGCGTAGCGTAAGCCCACGGAAATGTAAACCAAAAAACACGGTTTACATTTTCCCAAACATAACATCGGAGCTATGGAAGAGGGCCAGACCCAGGTATCACAACGTGAACATATGCCAATGGCGAAATACACAGCTAATGGCATAAGAAAAGATGCACAACATGTAAATAACAACATTTAATGTCATGTCCACAGTAACGCACAGCAGAACCACAGGGCATGTGCGGAAGCTGTAACATAAAGAAATAATATAAAAATGTCATAAAATCGCAACGTAATAGAAATCAGGTTTACAGCATAACACACAATGGTAGGCATGGAACACCACAACCAAGGTGCAAGGGTTGCTAAGGGCTTGTGATAGTGTTCGGCGTGGTAACCATGAATTAGTAGTCAATGCCATGCAAATGAGGCAGATAATACTGAATCGCAAATGTCCCGCCGGAGGAAGGTTGTACCATATGGCGCAGCGGTATAACACCGAGGAGTGGCTCAGAGGAGATACATGACATCAGCAGAGGGGTGTGCCACTGTAGCACTAAGCACATTGGAGCATTGCAAATCTGGCCTGTCCATTGCTAAGCAAAGCTGCAGGATAGGGGTGGGGAGGAATCATTTAGCTGACAGCACACATGGTGGCCAAAAGCGCATGTGTACGAGGATGAAAACATGCCCGAAACCCAGTAATCGGACGCACGCACCGCAAATAATAGCAGAAACAGGAAGGTCAGGGGAAGGAAAGGAAATGCGGAAGTAGGATAATTGGAGTACTGATGAGCAATCAACACCAATCAACCCACGAAGGCCAATCGACGGCAGCTGACAAGTCCGCTTGCAGAAACCTGCAAAACAGGATAGGAGAGACATGTGAATGCAAACAAAGGAGGGGAGGTATTGGATTGCAAAGATAGGAGACCTGACACAGCAGAGCAAAGCAAATCGACAGCAGACGGGCAGTAGCACACATAACGCAAGATACGCCAGGTCCAGGAAAGCACAAATGAAAGTAGGCTGCAGGATGCACGCCAGAAAATGGTAGGTGCAACATGCAGAAATGTAAAGGGAAGGTCAAGGGGTAATCCACGGCAGGCAAATGTAATTCAACACCAAAGGCATCACAATAGTAGTTCCGGCAGTAAAACACATAAAATAACCTGTAGCTACGAACGTACATACACACCCTATGACATCATCGGTGTTCACAGCACAATAGTATAAAGTGTGTAAGCACCCAACACACACCTGTGTATTCCCAAACACCGCACCATAGGTGTAAACACACGGGGAACTTTTAAAATGTACATGTTGGGAGCTGCCATAGCTGTGATTCATCAGCATGTGTTAGAGACTGACGGTGTTGTGGAGGATGATGCCGACAACCACCGCAGGCCTCGGAGGAGAAGGAGAGTGTTCAGACCAAGGGTAACCTACCAGGGCTACATGACCTGGAGATAGTAGAGCGTTACAGGGTGGACAGGGACATCTTACAGCAAATAGTGGAGCTGTGCCGGCCACGCCTGAGAACCAGAAACAACAGAGGGAAACCCATCCCAGTGGACACGAAGGTATGTGTAAGCCTGCGAATACTGGCCACAGGTACCTTTCAAAGGCCAACTGGAGATATAATGGGTATCTCACAGGCATCAGCATCCAGGGTACTACACCAGTTCCTGGATGCCATGTTACCACATGCCAATGAGCAGATATACTTCCCCAGAACTCAGGAGGAGTTGGCCAGCAATATGCATCACTTCCACCGTGTGGCACAATACCCGGAGGTACTGGGTGCGATAGACTGCACGCACATACAAATCAAGTCACCACCCGGTGAGCAGGGTATGCGCTATATAAACCGCAAGGGATTCCACTCCATCAACTGCCAGGTTGTGTGCAATGCCCAGGGCATTATCATGGATGTGTGTGCTGGCAGCCCTGGAAGCTACCATGACTCCCATATCTGGCATGCCTCACAGCTGTATCAGGTATTTGTCGGGGGGGACATCCCACATGGCCATCTCGTGGGGGATGCTGGCTATGCACTGGAGCCATGGATGATGACTCCCATCAGAAATGCACACACACCCATGCAAGAACGCCATAATGAGGCACACGCACAAACCAGAATCATCATAGAGCGTGTGTTCGGGATGCTGAAATCATGGTTCCGGTGCTTGGATACATCTGGTGGAGCCTTGCAGTACTCTCCAGGCACGTGTGCCCACATCGTCATCATAGTATGTGCCATGCTACATAATATGATCCTGCGGAAGCAGCTACAGCAGGGACAAAATGGTGAAGGCCCTTATAGCCCACCGCAATTGCCAAGGCCAGTACAGGCACAGAGGGATTCAGACCATGAACACACTGTGCCAGCCCCAGTAGGCAGACGGAGGCGTGCCCAATATGCCTACGCCTTGGCAAAGAGGGAACGTATAGCACATACACTGACCATGTAGGCCCCTATGGACTGACACCTCTCCACCTGCACACACAGTAAAATGGATGGCACACAAACATGACCACCTGTAAATTGTAATGTATAGGTGGCCCAATGTGTGACTCCTACATAGGCAGCCCTCAAACATTGTAAACACAACAGCCAGTGCAACACGGAATGCCAACACGTGAACAGTACATGAGTCTTACAGCATATGGTGGTGCTGTGTGCCTGTCAGATATAGATATATATATATATATATATATAGATATATATATATATATATATATATATATATGTATATATATACATATAGATATAGATATATAGATATATATATATATATATATATATATATATATATATATATATATATATATATATATATATATATATATATATATATAGATATATATATATATATATATATATAGATATATAGATATATATATAGATATATATATAGATATATATATATAGATATATAGATATATAGATATATATATATATATATATATATATGTACACATATGCATATATATAATACAGATAGAAAGGGCAATAGAGGGATATATGGTGATATAGATGGATTCAGCGATCTCTGCAAATATAATAGATAGTTCAACGATATTCATAACATCTTGGAGGTAAAAATAAATAGGATACCGCCAACCATGGAATGTGTAACATACCGACATGCGTAACCACGAGGCTGAAAGACCGATAGAACACAGTACCGGAACAGTACATCCGCGAGTAATAGTATGATGATATGAAGTTACAGTTACTCACCACTGACGGTGTCGCGGTCCACGTAGGTACTGCGTTCAACTGTGTCTGTGAGTGCCGTAGTCTGTGTAAGCGTGCGTTGAGGGTGCCGTGTGCGTTTCTGTGTGACTGTAATGTGTGTGTGTGTCCGCAACATGTGTATGTTGGTGCCAAGTCAGAGGCAGATCAGTATGGTAGGTGTGGGTATAGCTAGCCATAGGCATACGGTTACTATCTGTACCACAGTAGGAGGGACATCCCCACCCTGGGCAGGTGTGTCCTGACATAAAACAGTACAAAGGGCAAATGTCCGAGATGGTAGGACATAAATATGTCCCATATATAATGTAACAGTCATATTTAATAGTTATGCCTGTATGTAAGAAACTTTAATGTTACATGCAATATAAGTATCCAAAGTCACACAACAATAGGTATGTATTGAGGATAAATGTATGTGCTACCTGTGTACTGACCGTGGCTACGTGTTGGCCTGTAAACACCGCTTTGTGTCCCGCAAGTGTCCAACAATGACCATATGATAAGGTGGCAACCCATGGCAAACAGGCTCTTTTAACAACACAACCACAATGACTGCAAATATCTGGGACAGAAATACAAAGGATAGCTGTCACCTACACATATCCCCTGATATATCGCTGCAATTACGGAGGTATACAAGTAGCAAGCTCACCTGCAGACGATGTAGAAACCAATTAACAACGGCCCAAAGTACAATCCCGTAACATAAGTCTACTAACTGTTAGCTCTCTAATTAGGGACGGAGCCCACACACATATATATGGAATATGTAGAAATGCAAGGCCCACAAACCGTATATGTTACGTACAACCACCGACATCCCCCACACTAGAAACTAAAGCAATACAAACTGTAATAGCAGCACAAACATCCAGTCAGTCAATTACATCTGCAGAACCCTCAACATACTGTGTGAGAGACACAATTAAAGGCGACATGCAAAATTGCAGGCGTTGTATAATGGAACAAACAGCCATGTTACAGGTTTTGATTGCAATACTCCGTTATCAGACATCGGGATGACAGGTACACCCACATGTTGAACCAAATACTCTACCTGTCACACACAATCCACGGGGGACATGAATCCAAACTATACTTGTCTCCATGCATAGCAGTTGCAGTTACACATAACAAAACACAATACAGACCGTCTCCCCGAAGGTAGGGCAAATAGTCAATGCCCAAGTGGAGAATCCAATTATACCCCACTGTCGCCGTGTAATTGGCGAATGGAGTAGCTGCACAGCTGATATGCAAGTAATTAGTCACTCAGGAACACCAATTGGCGGGAAGAATCCACATGTTTCAGGTATCGACGTATATAAGGATGACTTGCCAGACATTCAAACTGTATGCTCATACCGAATAACAGTTGAAACACTGTGAGAGAGACAGAAACGAAACGCTGTAACGACAATAAGGTATGTAGAACGCCCGATATGTAAGGTTATGTATAGCATGATCTGTATTAATTAGTTTTACTGTATGTATAGCCTGGTTTGCATTAATTAAACGTGTCCGCAATGCATAAAGTGGGGAAAGGTATTGATGTAGTGATGTCTTGCTGAGCATACTAACGCTTGTAGAATCTGTGCGTCCAGCAGTGGGACACAAGGTACACAGCACAGACACCAGAAGGGATGCTACATGAGGCCATTAAACAGAACAATGCCATACAACCTGCCGTCAGTGGTAGGGTATGTCTAACAAGGACGTGCCATAGCAGGGGATAGTATATGTTGATATACTGTCACAGAACGCATGTGTGTGGGTAAATAATGTTAATGACATATGTAAGGTGGTCTCGCTGAGCAAATATGCTTTGCATCATGGGATACTATGTGAAATATGTGTAATGTATAGTATTATAGGTAGATATGACAGATAGTCTACACAGCATAACAGGCATATCATGCATACCACAGGTATCGTCTATTGATATGTACAATAACAGGATACATATGGCCTGTAGGTATGGGACATAGTAATAGCATGATAGCTAAACTAAATGGAAGGTCTGCCAAGTAACCATGCACAAAGGACATGTAATAGCTGCACAGGTGCATAGTGGGGTACTATGCAGTCTGTCAAGTCCATGTGTAAGCACAACTACAGTGTTCACACTAGTGGCACCTCTCCAGGGTAGTGTCCTGTGAAGAGCAGAGCCAAGTGTCGCCTGCACCACTGCACAGTACAGCCACTGCAGTGATCCCAGGCCTACATGTGTCTCCCAACCACCGAGGGAGGTATCACATGAACAGTGCTACTGAGTGTCCCTGCGTGATGTACACAGGACTTATGTTCCACAGCATGGTGAGTGTCCTGTTTGGGAATGTAACCCAGAAGCACATCCCACTCATTGTGGCATGTGTGCACATAGCCATGAGCATGTTGCTCACAGTGGCCTCTGCTTATGTTGCGTATGAGGAGTATATCCATCAATAATGTTGTGGACATGGGCCCTGTCTGATCAGCAGAGGTCACCCCTGAGTATGTAGTATGCAAATGTGTACAGATGTGGTGTCCGTAGTGCAGCCACATATTTAAACTGTCGGAGCTCAGTAAACGTCATGGCGTGTTAATGTTGTGGCATGTAAAGCTGTAGCTGTTGTGTAAGGTACACCCTAAATGGGGTGGTGTACCCTTGAATGTGTGTAGATGTCCTGAGTTCAGAGGTACAATGGGTGCCTAAGTACCAGTTACACACCCAGTACAGATAGGTGTGGCCACATAGGAGGATATCCACGCCACAGTGGCAATACGGTAACCACAGGAGTGGGTGCGACATATGTGTGCACTGCAAACATGTACAATGTGATATGTATGTAGGGGACTACCATCCATGTGATAGTCAGTGGGTGAATGGTGTAATGCAAAGGTGATGTGCATGCACCTTGTGTCATGCAGCTTGATGCCATGATAGTCATATTATGTATCTGTCACACCGACACCCGTATGGTTGGAGTCAGTATCAGCTGGTGGAGCAATCATGGCACCCGGTATGTAGGGGTTCTAAAGCTAGGCAGGGAAAGTCCCCTGTGCCAGCCTGTTCTGCAGGAAAGCATATACTTAACATGAGGGGCCCTGTGACCGAGGACTGTGGTATGCCAAAGTACCTGACATGTAGTAGGTACTATGGTATGCTGGCCTTACTGTGTGTCCTGTCCATGAGCCACATAGCATAACATCCTGAGAAGACACAGGGTACGATGTGCAGGTGGATGTGTATGTTGTCAATACCAGAATGGGGAATGGTGCTGAAAGGCAATGAGAGGACAATGTAGGATGTGTGGACTCCCGTACCATCAGCAACTGCCCTGGTAACTGTATGGAAGGAGTCCACCATGTGTAGGGGCCATGCTCTGGCCTTAACAAGCCCAACCTGGGTGGCAGCAGAGGACGGGAGACCAACAATGTCTCTGAGAATGACGTCCTTGACGATGTGCCCCATAGCCATGCAGAACAGTCCAGTCAGGTGTGTAGGACTATAGTCCCACTCGTGCAATGCGGTGCCACCTGTGTGTAGTGTGATAAATGCTGCTGTGTGCCATTCAGGGTCTACAATGTCTGAAACAAGGCTATTACTGAATATGGTGGCCTAGTGGGGAGACAAGGAATTCAGAGGTTGGTGGACATCACAGCCTGGGACGTTGGAAGGTTACATGGGGCCAGTGTCCCAGGACACATAGAGTGTAGGTCAGTACTGTGTAGGTGTGACCACAGGGACACCACAATGTTCATGTATGGATTGCGGCCCTGTAGTGAGTGAGAGGGTGTACTGTCAGCATTGAATCCATCCTCCAGCATGTTGCCAACAATACCTGGGTCTGCAATGTTCCTGAGTGACTGTTGTATGTGACAGCAGATGTGGGTGTTGCCATCGAATACTGACATACCACCATAATGCCTGGTGGTACACCCCGGAATGTGTGGCAGTCATGTTTACGTAGCTAGTCTTGGAGTATGTGATGAGGGACCCTGTGGCTCCACCATGGCTGACCAGTGAGCCACCCCACACATGGGAATGTACACCACTGTGCAACAGCCTACACCTGTTGTTGTACATCATATGTCCGTGGAACATGACCACCAGAGTGGCGTCTGTTATCTGGTGTGTACCATCATGGCTCTGTGCGGAATAGCATGATCCATGCAGTTGTGTACATGCTAATTAAGTGCACTGGGGTATGTGTCAGCATTTGTATGTGCATTGCCCATCTGCATGGGTGTCATGATGTTAACAACCGCTGTCAGCAGACGTCTGTAGTAGGTGTAGTGGTACACATGTACTGTGTATGCTGTGATGGGTGTGTTTCTGGGATGTGGCTAACAAGGTAGATTAGCATATGTTCGGAATCCACCAATGAGGGGATAACCCCAGGTGTGTAACACCAGTCACATGGTGGTAGTGTTCTTGCCAAGGGTAATGTAGGTCTTGGAGGTGTTGTGTATGTGTTGATCCAGCAGAGTGGAGGGTATGACTCATGGATGTGTCGGTACATGAGTGGCTATCCCAGTGAAGTGTGGGGTAGTGTCAGTCACACATCAGTAGTAGCTGAAGCCCACTGTCCACTATACCACCATAGAAGGTATGTTACCCGTGGGGTATGATGTTGACTCTGTCACTTGTTACAATGTGTATAGCGGTCCCAGACACAGTTAGTTGCACTTGAAGCACCTCTGATGCATTGTGCTAAGAAACTTGCCAGGATGTGTGCAAAACATAGTGGGATATGGGAACCCCTCAGCTGTGGGTGTGCCGGTCCAGGTATGTGCCTGGAAGGTATGGTCCGTCTATAACCTGTCATTGCAGGTGTGCTCTGCAGAGCCTACAGGCAGGTCCCAGTCACTGCAGAGATGTTGGAGTGGTGCACTATAAGGTGTGCCTTGCCTGCGTGCATCACAGGGGAAGATGCAAGCAATGTGTCACATGACCCCATGTCACACATGCCAGTTACCGCCCTGCCGGTGACAGTTATAGGAAACTGTGCAGGACAGGCAGTATAGCAGCAGCAAGAGCCAAGCATGTGAGCTGTACTCCCAGGGCCGACAGGTGCAAGTCATCTGTGCCACAGCATTGTGTTTGACCAGGACAGTCATAGCGGACAGATAACACATGCCTGTGGAATGACAATAGGAGCACAGGCAACTGTTGAAGTGACACAGTTGGTCATTGTACAGTGGTATCATGTCTGGACGAATGCAAAATGCTCCCCAGGGCTAGGCCCACACCCTCAGGGCTATAGGACTGGTGAGCTATTGCATGTCCCTGCACACGTAGTCTGTGAAGTGGCATCACAGGGCAGTCACACTAACATGGCGAATGGCAGACATATTGTACCTGGTGAGGTGTGGCATGGGTGCATAGGTTATGTTGCAGAAGCAGTTACCCAACAGCAACATGTAAGCGACTAACGCCTTGTGTAGCCTGCTGTGTGGAACTGCAGTGTGACACCCTACAGAGTCAGCTATGACTGGTGTGTTGTGAATGTTATAACACACTATTGGCTGTATGTGGTGGGCACACATGAGTCTGTGGGCTATAAGCTGGTGATGTTGTCTTCCATGATGGGGGCTACCTCTGGTGCCTACAGTGAGTATGGAGATGTACTGCACAGGTTGTCCTCGTAGGTGTGGCCAGTGGTGTAGATTATGTGAGACTATGTGATGGGTGGGGTGTGTTGAGAATGTTACACATCCCCAAATGACTGTCAGGTGCAGTCAGGGTTGGCGACAGCATTACCCCCAGCCATAGCTGTCAGCCTCCTGTCCCCAAAATGAGGAACATTAGCCCTCATACAGTGTGACAAATGGGCGAAACGTGGAACACTTACAACTGGCTTACTAACAGCGTCAACTAGGAAGGCCATATGATGGCTAAAATAGGCTGGTGTTACGTATAAAACAGATATTCCAATGAATTACTATGATTCTCATCTATCTAGCCATGGCTAGCAGGTAAACTATGTACAACAATGAATGTGTGACAGACCCTTCCAATGAGGAACCTTGAGGAACATGCACCTTTTAGAACCCCAAATTAGGTACTTTCCCCGTAGTGAGGTACACCTGAGAGCTATGGGCCGAGCACGGCTGCAGACGTGCATCCCCCACAGGCTGTAGTGCCGTATGTTGGGAAGTGAGCATTGAATGTGTACGTGAGACAATTGCTCTATTGCCACATGTACGACATATCCCTCATATAGACAGGTAGTAGCACTGGTACGTGACAGTTGGACATGCCTGCATTTACAACCATGTCCCACAGGATATGTGCGTTACGTGTGTACAACAGCTGTCGTACCTTAAGCAAGCTGGGAAGTGTAGGACAGCCAGTGTACCTGTGGGAAATGGTGTGGAATGGGCGCTATAGTAATCATTAGCTCATGACATGCTCACATGTTCTGAACAAGTGCCTAGCATGACCATACAATACAGATAGGGTGTTGGATAATATCAACCCACAAGTGGTGATGACAGTCATTTAGGGTGGCACCGTACTATAACCCTGCTGAGTATGGTGTGCATGTCCATGAACCATTAGCACTGTAGATGTTAGCAGTACAGATGTACAAGATAGCACAGATATTTGATTACAAATACCTTTGCATGTCACAGGTGTGTTCCACCAGTGGCCTGTTGTCAGACCCACAACTACAAAAGGTGCAAGAGTGACATGTGCACAGCACATCTGTGCCAGATACAGTAGAACAGGGCTAATGTGTTGTACCCCACCCTCATTGTAGCCTATACCACACACACAAATGTTAGGCATCTGTGTATGTAAGGCTGTGAATGGCCATGACCTATCAGTGTAGCTGTGTCAGTGTTGTGAACAACATACAGAATGGGCTGTGTGTGTGAGGTGTGTGGCATATGTGCACAGTCTGATGGATGATATCAGCGGTGTCACTGCTAGGTGAACATCCCTGTACCCATAAACTGCTACCTAGGCTGTGGTCAACATCATGGACACTGTGTAAGGGATGGTGCTGTGCAGTGCACCCCCGACATGGTGACATCTCCAGGCCCCTTAGGTAGTCATCTGAGGTACCCATGTCATGTCAGGGTGCCATCCATGAGCACGGAGATCAGTGGCCAGGCATATACAGCACTGTGGTGACCAATATTGGATCACATACCACCTGTAAGGGGTAATGGCTATGCATGGATGTGCGATAACAGCCTTCACAATCCACACCTCCACTATGCAGCATGCCGTCTACCTTGCAGAAGGACATTTGCTACACCATGATGATGGACATGCTACATGTCCATATCCTGATCTATATGACATATGTCATGGACAGCCACCGTCCTAATGCTAGGATCGCCACAGGCTGGACAGATCCCTGTGTCATATATGTGACATACTCCCACCATACCATGCAACCCTGTCCATTAAAGCTGCAGATGTCATCCCAGTCATACATGGTGTAATGGCCGCATGGTAGATGTACTATCAACTGACTGGATCAGTAATGTGGCACTGATGCAGCTTGCGGTGGCACAATGGCCATCTGTAACAGCGTGGAAACCATGCCCGCACATGCTATGGTTGATGACCATCCCTGCGAATGTCGTCTGACTATCCATTGTCCCATGTCTATCACATGTGTAATACAGGCGATCCGTGTCAGGATGTTGAACAGTTGTACAGTGCTGTGTAGATGTATATGGCAAAACACATGCATGTACAGGTGTCCATGCGTATGTGTGCATTGTCACTGCTCAAGTCCATTCCAGCTGTGTCTGTGTTGATATGTGACATGTACACAGCATCCAGGTCAACAGTAGTACCGTGGACACATCGAGGCATGTGCAGATAGGTAAGAACACAAGTGCAGGCAAATAGACATGCCCACAGCAAGACAGCATGTACATGGAGTATGAACACTGTAATGAGGTGACACACATATATGGTGATGATATCCAATGCATAATGGGTGTGACATGTGTGACACAAACACGTCAGTCATGTCAGTGTCATGGTGCTTTGCAAAGATAACTGTGCAGATGCAGTAGATGTCATAGAAATGTATGTGCAGCAGTATCTCTGTACATCTCTGAAACTGTGAACTGTCACCATCATTATGTTTTACAGATAATGCCCCGTACACGCCTCCCAGCATACACCAGCCAGGAGGATGATGTCCTCATCCCACAGCTCCATGACAACTATGACTTGTTGTTCAGCCATGTGCCACAGCATGCCCAGCAGCAGGATGACCTGTGGCAGGATCTACGCAGGAGGGTGAACGATGTGGGTGGCCATAACCGCACCTACCAGCAGGTGCGCAGACACTGCACAGACCTGATACGACATGCAAAACAGCGTGCCACTGCAATTGCCAGGGAACAAGGTGGAACAGGTGGTGGGCCACCAACCCAGCCCCCACTCACACACACCGAGGAGCTACTGGCCAGTCTGGGGACACCCAGGGAACAGCATCCAGAAACACAAGCTGCCATCGTGGAGGTGGGTGTCTCCCAACCAATGAGCCTGGAGTTGCCTGGTAAGTCAGTAATGCACATATGGCTATTATATCCCATGTAGTTGCATGTGTCACTGTACATAATGTAAAGTAACAACATATGCCAGGTATGTGGACACACATGCTGCATACTACAGTATGCTACATTGTGTATGCACACATGTGCATACTATATGCTATTACACAGGTGAATGTGTGCACATGCACAGTGCAACCTGTGGCTGTCATACAGTCATGGATAATGTTCATACTGGTGTGTCACCCCTATACAGGTACCTCTGGCGTGCCGCACAGACATGGGTCCGTTGCAGGTGAGACTGTCATCAGTATCAGGCATGTTACAGTGTAGATCTATTTGCCATGTGGCCAGTTAACACTTGCACAACTGATGTTTGTTCCAGTCACGATATGCAGGTCGCACCACCATGCATTCACACACGCCACCCATGTGCAATATATTCACACGTAATGATACACAGACATGAAACCAGAGTACTTGTCATTGCTACATGTGTGGTCAGCTGTGCATACAACGGTGGAGGTGTTCTACAATGGAGGCATATGTAGTATGCATTGGAACAACATGTGTAGTACGCACACAGTACCACACAGTGAGCTGTGATATGGGCAGCCCACAAGTGTCACCATTGTGTCATATGCCCCTGCATCGGGTGCACACATTGTGATGTTCCACCTGACATGTCCCAGACATGTAGTGTTCTGTCTGCAATATTGTCACACTATCACATGACCTATACCCCACATACCAAACATACAACCCGTTGTCTGCATAGACCTGTGGAATGTGACATATCTGACATGTATGGGTGTATGTCATATGGGACTGCACAGACATGTGGAGAAGATGCCCATCACACACAATTGGCCACCACATAAGTTCATAGGTTCATACTAGGCTATCTGCCCTAGGGCATTTATAAGCCTAGCCAGAATGTGTTTGGCTTTCGCCACCCATTTTAAATTAATTTTGCTATGCCCTTTTTTTGAGGTTAGTATACTGTGCCTCTGTCTAACAGTGACATAGAAGTCATACCCGGGGTAAACCTATGATCTCCCATCCACTCATCAAGATTCCTCTTGAAGAGAGTCAATGAGGGACTCTGCCTAACCTGGACTGGGATTTTATTCCAGAGTGAAGGGAGCCTCTGGGTTATGAATCTGTCCCTCCAGCATGTCCTATTTATTTCAGTGCTGAGGTTCAAGTCTCTCGAGCGTGTAGCTCGATAGGATTTGATTTTCTGAGGTGCAGCATGTCCATTAATTCGGTTGGACATGGCTTTATACGTCAGGTACAGATCGCCTCTGAACAGGCGGTATGCCACTGAGTAGAGCTGGAGTTTCTTTAACCGGCAGCATATGGCATCTGTTTGAGCCCTTTGATCCTCTTGGTGAGGTACTTTGGGTCTTTCCAGTTGCTGCACGTGTCTGATAAGGTACATCCCAAAAGGCATTGTACTCAATTATGGGCCTGATGAGGGATGAGTAAAGAGGCACGATGACCTCCCCTGATCTAGATGTGAATCCCTTCGTGATTAGGTGGGCTATATAAAATGTTTTTCTAACCACTTTGGCCACGTGGTTGTCAAATGAGAGATTGCTATCAACTTGGGTCCCCAGGTCCCTAATTACTTCTTCTGTACTTAATGGATTACCACCTATGTGGTAATTTGTGGCACTGTTTTTGCCAAAGGGGATGACTATACACTTTTGGCGTTTAGCTTGAGGCCATGGCTCTGGCACCAGTTGTCTGTTTCTATGAGGCGCCTTTGGAGGATGCTTGTGTCGGCTGGAGAGTCAATTATGGCCCAGTTTGCAGTCATCTGCGAACTTGGTCAGCCACAGTCCTTCCGTGTTGGCCTGTACCTCCGAGAAATATATACTGAACAAGAGAGGTCCCAGGACTGAGCCTTGTGGGATGCCACTTGTAACTGGTTTGGAGTCTGACATGGCTCCAGCAATTCTAACCATGTGGGTTCTGTCCTTGAGCCAGTTTGCAACCCATCTAGTGACATAGGGTTTATATTTAAGCTGGTGAGCTTATCTATAATGCCCGAGTGGGGTATTGTATCGAAGGCTTTTGCAAGGTCCAGGTAGGCTGTGTGGACCACCTTCCCCTCGTCAATGGCCTTGGTGACTGTTTCAAAGAAATAAACCAGGTTTAAGAGGCAGGATCTGCCCTTAACAAAGCTGAACTGGGTAGGATCCAGTGTCTGTAGGTCCCCAATATCTTTATTTATGAAGTCCATGATTATCCTTTCCATAGCTTTGCAGACCAAGCTAGTCAGGCTTATGTCTGTGCACACATGGCCATGGGGGATGGCCAGAGACATGTAGCCACACAGTACATGGGATGTGTATACACCCTGTTGCACATTGTCCACACATGGTCCAATTATAGCCTTAGTTGACCGATTATACAGTTGATGTGGTACAGTGGACAACCTAAAAGCCTGTGCACAGCTACTGGAGGTGTCACTGAAGTCTACCATATACGATCTGTCGAACATCATGACTGTGTTGCAGTTATGGCTATGCAATGTGTACATATTATGCATTCTACAGCAACATACATGCCTCATGTTGCCATGCAATGGCACAGTGTCTGTACTTCACACTGTATAGCAATGTAGACGGCTCACGCTACCCTCCCGTGCTCATGCACATTTACTAAACATGCATTCTATCTGTAGGGCATACACACAACACTGCAATGTGAAGCCCATTATGATGCTGTACATGTGTCAGGACACCATTGTGTCAAACATGTATGCATGTTAATGCACATGTCAGCAAATTACATGTCAAGGTCACGTCAGCCATGTGTACTGTTATCCTGTTCTGGGCCACATGGTGTATCACGGGGATGCATGCATACTACCATGATTGTGTGAACTGCATGGCTACTGATATGACACCTGCTTGCTGTACTGTGCACCCCAGGGAGGTATGCTTACTAACACTATTAATGTCTGAGCTGCATGCCCTCTGCTCTATTGCAGGCATGCTGCATGCCATCTAACAAATCACATGCATGGTGTGTCTGTGTGTGTCTGTGTGTGTGTCTGTGTGTGTGTGTGTCTGTGTCTATTGTACTTTACAGTATTTCTTTGCATTCACAGGTGATGTAGGTGCATTACCCTCCTGCGGTCCATCTGATGTTAGTGTCCCCACAGATACTAGCGGTGATGAACATATGCATGAGGTACAGGCAGGGTTGTCAGGGGCTGAATCTGTGCCAATGGTTACCATCCCAGTTATATCCCCCTCTTCCCTGCACAACTGTTCTGCTGCCAACACATACCGCATCACCGGTGGCCATAGAGGAAGGACAGTCAGCGTCTGTTGGCGTGGAACAGGAACGTGTGGTGGCTACAGAAGGTGTGTCTACACACCATAGTGTCAGTGTAATGACTGCAGATGTGCCACACAGGCATGTGGCCGGTGCTGCTCGTAGGAGGACCTCTGGCAGACATGCACCTGCAGGACAGAGCGCAGCAGCTGGTATCACCAGACGCATGTTCCAGACTGTAATGGCGGCACAGGCACGTGCTGAATGGCAGAACAGAGAAGGGCAGAGGCTGCAGAGGGCTGCTATCCATACCCTAAATGACAACATCCAGGCATTGGCAAATGCTCAACAGCAGATTGCTAATGTTCTGGATAGGCGACTAGGTGAAATGGTCAGAATCCTTGACCGAGGCATGGCAATCCGTGAGCGGGAGCTGTCTGTGCTGGAACACCTGGTAGGAGTGCAGTGTAGGCCACGTGGACGTAGGCCAGCAACACCACCTAGTGTAGGCCGATGTGAGCGTGCCACCTCACATGCCTGCTCCCATAGTGCCGGTAGCAGTAGCAGTGCAGCTGCTGCTGCGCTGTCAAAACCAGGACACAGCAGGCCACGTGGATGTGGCCCTGGACGGTCTCAGCGGGGACACGTTTCCAGTGAACATGTGTTGTCGGACAGTAGCCACTCTGTAGCTCCACCTGGTAGTGCCCGTGCAACGCCAGGCAGGCACAGGTCACGTGGCCATGGACAGACACAGTGAGCTGTACAACCTGCACTGTACAATCTGGGGCTGTCAATTATACCCCATGTAGGCATCACAAATGGCAGAACTGTGTACACACATACACGCACACAGCAAACACAACTGTAGGGCTCCACAACATCCACATGCATTCTGCACAGACATGTCCAGTCAACTCACTGGTCCTTACACACACACATGATGTTATCCATTGGTGCAGCCTATGCCCCTGGCAAACATATCACCCTGTGCATATGATGAAGCCTGTGCCGCATCCCTGTCATCCACACCATCGGTGCAGGGTTATGCACAAATATTCTGATGCACAGGGTGAACAGCATAGTGAGAGGTGTATGTAATACCTGTGTATGTATAGTGAGGGATGTGTATGTTGCAGCTATGGCCCTGGCAAACATATCACCCCTGTGCATATGATGAAGCCCTGTCATCCACACCATCGGTGCAGGGTTATGCACAAATATTCTGATGCACAGGGTGAACAGCATAGTGAGAGGTGTATGTAATACCTGTGTATGCATAGTGAGGGATGTGTATGTTGCAGTGGTTGTGTGCAGCCTATGACCCTGGCAAACATATCACCCTGTGCATATGATGAAGCCTGTGCCGCATCCCTGTCATCCACACCATCGGTGCAGGGTTATGCACAAATATTCTGATGCACAGGGTGAACAGCATAGTGAGAGGTGTATGTAATACCTGTGTATGCATAGTGAGGGATGTGTATGTTGCAGTGGTTGTGTGTGAATACTGAGTTGTGTATGTGACATAGGTTGTGTACTGTCGACATGCACCAGTCACACCATGTAGTGCAGGTGCAGCATGCATTGTGATGTGTTCACGGTATGTGTGTCAGTTACATCTGTAGCACCATGTTGGTTGTGATACCCTGGTTCCCTCCTATGGAGGGTAGCAGTGTTTGCAGTCCCCCACGTGTAACTGTGGAGTACACACAGGCACGTCTGGCAATATCAGCATGCTACATGTACCTTCATCCTGACTGTTGGACACACAAACATGACACAGATGTCTGCACATATACTGCACCTGACACATGTGGTCGGTGCCACAGGCTACACTGGACAGAGACGTGACATACATAGCAGTACACATTACAGGTATGGTGACATGGTGCAGGTGTTGTACACAGCGGCCTGGCCAATGATGATGTGAGGTGTCACTTGGTAGCTGGAGGCCACAGCCACCCCCTGCACACATACATCTAGACAGGTGGTTCACCACTTTATGTACACACATCCCTCCATCCATGCTGTTTGTATGTCACCGTATACAGATGTCAATGATGGGTCTGCATTGCGTCTACATGTCGTAGGTAGGTGCAACTATGTTACGGACATCGGCCACTGCACATGCATGTTTGCTGCATGCACAGTACAGATGTCACATGTGTCTCCTGTTGCCATGTTTGTATGCATTGCTATTGTTGGACATGTGTGTTGACATAGATAACACATGGACTGCAGTATGATATCACGGGTGTCACAGGCGACCAGTACAAGGGTATGTGTCCCGGTCAACACTGCTACCCCCTGTAATGTGAGCATTCAACAGACATGGGCCCACATTCAATTTGCATGTGTAGCATTGATTAGGCCAGTGTTATGCACGAGGTACATCAAAGGCCATGTATGTATGTGTTGTGTGTGCAGTCCATGCACACATCCACACAATCACATGTATGGCATACCCAGACATGTGTTTATTGGTGTACAGCAACAGTCAGGTGTCACAGCTCTGTAAGGGCCATGGTATGTCTTGAGCCAACCTGTTCATGTATACTGGTATCATTGCAATGCATAACACCTGTTGGATCCCTGTTGGTACGTGTGTACTCTGCACAGCTGGTGTACACCGCTGTACAGCCCAGTGGTCATGTGTCACATGGTGTTGTTGGACCGTAATGCTGTGTAGTGCTGCACCAACGACATGGTGCTGACTTGACAGCTACAGTGTACACTGCAGTGTGTACGTGTGTGACTTGCACCTGTGACAGCTGTGATGGCAGCTGTGTGTGTACAGATCACTGCATGTGTGACCGCCCTGTGCGTGAGGGCAGTTATACCTTACTGTGCCCTTCTGTGTGTACACTCCATCTGCATGCAAGACTGCCCTTTGCAACAGCTAAGTGTGTGAGCATGCTCAGTACGCCATTGTGTAGATGGACACACAGTACATTCCACACTGTGCCCCTCCGTGATTACACTCCGTGTGCATGCAAGATGGCCCTGTGCAACAGCTAAGTGTGTGAGCATGCCCAGTACGCCGTTGTGTAGATGGACGCACAGTACATTCCACACTGCGCCCCTCCGTGATTACACTCCGTGTGCATGCAAGATGGCCCTTTGCAACTGCTAAGTGTGTGAGCATGCCCAGTATGCCGTTGTGTAGATGGATGCACAGTACATTCCACACTGCGTCCCTCCATGATTACACTCTGTGTGCATCCAAGATGGCCCTTTGCAACTGCTAAGTGTGTGAGCATGCCCAGTACGCCGTTATGTAGATGGATGCACAGTACATTCCACACTGCGCCCCTCCGTGATTACACTCCGTGTGCATGCAAGATGGCCCTTTGCAACTGCTAAGTGTGCGAGCATGCCCAGTATGCCGTTGTGTAGATGGACACACAGTACATTCCACACTGCGCCCTTCTGTGATGAGACTCCGTGTGCATGCAAGTTGGCCCTTTGCAACAGCTAAGTGTGTGAGCATGCCCAGTACACCATTGTGTAGATGGACACACAGTACTTTCCAAACAGACGTGTGATACTAAGCGTGTGGCCATGGCCATTGACATCCTGTATAGCCATGGTGGTCATCCAGGCACCAGATGTCCAATTTCAATGTCACGTTGGATGCCTACATTGAACACAGTTGTTGCTCTCTCGAAGGGTGTACTGTCTGTGGCGCATCCCGTATCTATTCAGTGTTGTTGTGCTCCGTAGATATCTAGTTGGCCCGTTGACAGCACTGGCGTGTTTGTGTACGTCTACCTTGGGACGGTAATATGCTTTCAGACTGCTTACTCTCTAAACATTCCCTATCGGCATCTTTGCCTTTGCGGATGATGCCACCAACCTAGAAGTATGCCTCTGGGAGTGCTGTGTTCAGTAATCTCGGTAGCGCGTTCTGTACATGCGTAATGCTGTAGTGTGTTAGAGTAGGTAGGTGTGTGTTCAACTCCCGGCCCTTCCAAGTGTGTGTGTGCATGTGTGTGCGTGTGTGTGTGTGTGTGTGTGTGTGTGTGTGTGTGTGTGTGTGTGTGTGTGTGTGTGTGTGTGTGTTTCCATATGCCTGGGGACACAGTAATGCTTTTAGATGCCTCACAACACATACATTCCCTATCAGCGTCTTTGCCTTTGCGGATGATGTCACCCACCTAGAAGTATGCCTCTGGGAGTGCTGTGTTCAGTAATCTCGGTAGCGCATTCTGCAAATGCGTAATGCTGTAGTGTGTTAGAGTAGGTTGGTGTGTGTTCAACTCCCGGCCCTTCCAAGTGTGTGTGTGTGTGTGTGTGTGTGTGTGTGTGTGTTTCCAGCTGCCTGGGGACACGGTAATGCTTTTAGATGCCTCACAACACATACATTCCCTATCGGCGTCTTTGCCTTTGCGGATGATGTCACCCACCTAGAAGTATGCCTCTGGGAGTGCTGTGTTCAGTAATCTCAGTAGCGTTCTGTAAATGCGTAATGCTGTAGTGTGTTAGAGTAGGTAGGTGTGTGTTCAACTCCCGGCCCTTCCAAGTGTGTGTGTGTGTGTGTGTGTGTGTGTGTGTGTGTGTTTCCAGCTGCCTGGGGACACAGTAATGCTTTTAGATGCCTCACAACACATACATTCCCTATCAGCGTCTTTGCCTTTGCGGATGATGTCACCCACCTAGAAGTATGCCTCTGGGAGTGCTGTGTTCAGTAATCTCGGTAGCGCGCTCTGTAAATGCGTAATGCTGTAGTGTGTTAGAGTAGGTAGGTGTGTGTTCAACTCCCGGCCCTTCCAAGTGTGTGTGTGTGTGTGTGTGTGCGTGTGTTTCCAGCTGCCTGGGGACACAGTAATGCTTTTAGATGCCTCACAACACATACATTCCCTATCGGCATCTTTGCCTTTGCGGATGATGTCACCCACCTAGAAGTATGCCTCTGGGAGTGCTGTGTTCAGTAATCTCGGTAGCGCGTTCTGTAAATGCGTCATGCTGTAGTGTGATAAGGTAGTTAGGTGTAATTTCGTTTCCCAGGCCTGCCAGTGTGTGTGTGTGTGTGTGTGTGTGTGTGTGTGTGTGTGTGTGCATGCTCCCGTCCGCCTGGGGACTCAGGTTATGCTTTTAGACGTTTCGCAACACAGATGTATCCTGCTGACGTCTTTGTCTTTGCGGATGTTGACACACACCTAGTAGAATGCCTGTGTGTCTGCTGTGTTTAGTAATCTCGGTAGCGTGTTCTGTAAATGCGTCATGCTGTAGTGTGATAGGGTAGTCATGTGTAGGTTCGATTACCAGCCCTGCCACATGTGTGTGTGTGTGTGTGTGTGTGTGTGTGTATGTCTGTATCTATCTCTCTCTCTCTCTCTCTATATATATATATATATATATATATATATATATATATATATAAAATCTATTTTCTGCCCATAACTCTGCTCTTGCATGGACAGCTGACTGTTTCATGTATCGCATATTTGCATAGCTTTCACATACCAATGGGGTATGTTGCAACTCCCAACATTGTCCATGCAACGTCCGTGTTACGGGCGGTGTTACACGCCCTTACAGGCGTTTGCTGTATATCTTGGCAGACATCTATCCTTGCTGTACTCTCACTGTACTCGTACACGCCGGAGGCTTCATGTGTCATGGCCTAGTTTTGATGTGTGTGTGTCTATTTGTGATGTGTGCATGGCTCTGGGTATGTCCCACTATCATCATTTGTAAAGGTGACAGCCCTATAGGTTCTTCATGTAGACTGCTGTGTCATTTGACATGTCAGCACATACCTGCGGACAGTACTGCACGTCCTACTGCAGCGCATTTCATACCTTCTGCATTATCTTGCAGTCGATATTGCTGTTTCCTCACACATGGATCTGTTTCTATTCATACCACTCCACCTCCTAGAGCACGTTGCTGAACAAGGCCTTATCTGATAGTGGGACACATAGGGGCAGTATTGACATGTTGCTCTTACAAGCGTAGATAGTTGACACAATAATAGGTTTTGCATTAGTATGGTTTTTCTGTCGGATTTGGTGTCTTACTCACATGTTTGTCATTATTTCATGTCTTCAGTTATCATGAAAGTGCCAGAATGTTACTGTTGTTACGTGGAACACACCAAACATATGAGGCAGAACTCTGCACATTCTGCGTAAATCTGTACAGTTGCGGAGTATGTGTCTGTAACAAAGTATCATCTTTCTGACACCAATACACACACTGTATGGCGGCATCACAGGCCACATGCCATTACATTTATATTGCAGGACACACCCACCCAGACAGTTGTATTCCTCACACAGGCCAACAGCTGCTTATCCACACTAATTGGTCTATAATGTACCGTATGTGTGCGCCGGTATTTGCGCTTTCCGTCAGTGGCAGAGCTCACGTACGTGTCTGGGGGACTGGACATTGTTACGGTGACACTGCATGACACCCTGAGGGACACATTACTTTTGTGTCTATTAACCTTCCACATTGACATTCACAGGGCATACGTTGTCATTCACATTTGTCGGGGTACATGCGTGTGTCTTGTACATGTTTTCTCATTTGTCCTGATGTCTTTTTTCTCACCTGTCCACCTAGTATCACTAGTTCTGTACATGTATTTTGGACAGGTTACCTTCATACCCCTTACCTGTACACATTATGGGTAAACGCCCTGACGTTTGACCTTGTTACATTTGTCATAGTGATGTGCCTTTCTGGTAAATTGCTGGCAAGGCATTACGGACTGTGCAGTAGATAATAGTGACTGACATTTCCATTACATGATTAGTAACACTCATAACATCCGTATTCATGGGTACGCCAGTATTCTCACAACGTTCTGACTTTGTCTGGGGTATATCTAATATAGTCCCTATTTGTATTTCATGTACTATGCCTTAGTGCAGGTGTGTTATTCTGACAGTTTGCCAGTTATGGGTACCATCTTGGTCGTACGCATGTCCATCCATGATAATCGTCTGCATGACACTGATATAGGGCCCTACATATTGCCAAAATGGTTTCCGCAATATCCAGTGGATGGTTTGCCCCATTATTGAGAATATAGGCGTGTGCTGTACCCACATCACTCCCACGGGGTGGGCTTACAAAATCCCTGCCAAACAACACCTAGGCCCATTTCTGCATACCCATGATTCCCATGCCTGACAACCCTCTACAGTACCCATTACACATGTTTAATGTGTGCGGTACTGAAGTGTGGAGACACTTATATGCACTCCCCACTCTCCGGATATCAGTTCGTACGTCGTACATTCTATCGACACATGTGTCATCACCCTTGCACCTGATACTGTTGCATGTACAGCTATTTCGTATTTGCTGCGGTCACTTCTTTTGCATCAATGTCGGTTGACACTACGTAAGATTAAATTTTTGGAGTCCTGCAATGGACACCTATTTGCAGGTTTAAAGTGTAGAACTTGCTGGACTTTCACTTTCTGGCCAATGGTTTGGAATGCTGCGGTGTATTCACCTTTCCTGCATGTCTGTTTGTCTGCCCATATTAGATATAACATCACCTATTTATGTACATATGTCATGTCTACGGGACATAAGTCTGTTGTGTATACATATATACATGTACAATCCTCATTTCATAACTTGCTTTGGTTTACGTCTGTGGATTATGTGTATACACATATATCTATATCCATACCATACCTTTCCACTATACAGATTGTCGCAGAGTGTACAGCTGCTTGCCCCTTTATCTTCGCTGTGTTTTAAGTAAACCTGTGTCTATCTGGCAATGTCATGGCATTTCATTTGAGACTTACAGTGGGGATTTCTGGCAAGCAGTTCAGGTTACGACTGCATACCCTTCAGAGAATCCATGCTACTGACACACCCGTTATTCTATCCACTTTCTATGTTTGTTCTGGCACATATCTGGTGTTTGTCCCTATTTGTACCGGTAGTTTGCATGGCTTTGTCCGGTTTCATACTTTACAAGGTTAACAGGTTTGAGCCATGTATAACTAACATGGGGGAAACAGCATTCATTTACTATGCTGTGAGCGGATCACACACGCAGGCACTTGCATTTCCTTATTGTGGGTTACGCGCAGGCACACATGCATATCCTTATTGTGGGTTACATATGTTTACTAAGTCTTTGTGCTTACATGGGCTTTATTACTTGTGACAGTACCAGTAATTATCTGTAATACGGTTAACGGACGTTTGCGAAACACATGTTCACCTTTACATATTTAACTGTCTGTACAGCACAAACGCATTCATTACACTTTCACATTATATGTGCTGTAGTCGTTGTTCAACCGGGACTGCATTCCCGTTGGCCGGATGCTGTAACCACTATACGTTTGGTGTTCTGACTCATTTATATGCATACCCATAGTACATAGCTACATTAACATATGCCTCACCGCTTCACTTATGTCACAGGCATCCATTCTCCTGCTGGGAAAAATGCGGTACTACATGTTACACATTCCCTATTCCCTACTGCTCTGGACCCACGCTGCATATTTCATCACTGCAGGGATATTCAGAACCCAAAGGCTTATAGTCCTGACACATACAGGTCTTTAATTTTCAGGGTGTTCATGTGGTGATCTGGGTTTAGGCTTGTCTGCCTGGTGAACGGAACTGCCCTGACCGTGTTCAAATGTCAGACAAAGCACATGGACAGGGTTTGTCCATTTTAAACATTTAATCTGTGTTTACAGACACAGGTGTTTGGGCACCTGTCAGCAGCTTATGATGTTGGCAATAC
>NC_056744.1:404174993-404199993 GCF_019279795.1 Protopterus annectens | reverse complement strand
TGTTTAATGAGAAATATAGGGAAGGGAGATTGTGGACCTACTGCCATTTCGTGATGAAGATTTTTTTTCTAACAGCATTTTTATCTAGACTATTCATACTATAAACCATATGGAATCTACGTGCAGGGGCGATTTTGTTTTGTATTTATATTGCAAAGGTGATATGTTAAACACTGACTGTATTTGCAGCTATTTTAGTGGGACTTGAAGACCCAGTTGAAGATGTTTCCCATCCTGATCTGTCTTTTTTGATAGTGACATCAACTAACTAAATCCATTAAAGCTGAATGCAATCTGAAGAATGAGGCATATCCAATCTAGGTTCATATCTCTTAAGTAAATTGTTTCCGAGTTGATGTTTTTAACCACTCAAGATAAAGTATCTTTCAGTTTTCCAGTGTGTTAAGTGGGTAATTTGGTGAAATATTTTGAGTTATATTCCCCCAGTGGAACATTGATGAAAATTTGTCCTTTTCTGTTAACCAAGGACAATCATGCAGGGTATAGATTAAGTGTCCTCAAAAAAAAAAAATATACCCAACTCTTTAATGAATTTGATATCAGAACATGTTGGAACCTGGCCACCTCATGTATGAATGCATTATACAGGGCTTTAAAAATGTCTCTTTTAATGACATCATTGCCAGGATTATACAGATTCAATATAAGTATAGTAAGTATTTACTTAAGTTGTTCTAATGGGGTCTATATTATATATTCAAAGCTTTAAAATTTCGAACCTCATATGTTCGACAACATATGAGCAAAACTTGAATCTTTGAATATATAATAAAAATGTAAAAAACAAACACTTACCTTAACACTCTGAGCAGGGGGTCAAGCCCCCCTGCACTACCCCATACCCCCCTACTTAAATATACCAACTCCGAGACTGCACTTCAGTGCAGAAAAGGGAAATTTTCCCATTCTGCGTGTACAGAGCTGTTGCCTTTCACCTTCGAACTTTACAAAGTTCGATCATATGGTGTCGACCATATGACATTCAAACTTTGAAACATTCGATAATTTAATAGGGACCTGTTCCAATGTATTGCATTTCAGTGCATACATTTTATTTCTTGGGTTTCGTCTGAAGAGGATTCAGTGCAGAATGGATGTGCAATGCTAAGACATTCAACAATTTAAGTTAAACAGTGCATGGCTGAAATGGTATACTGAGTTTTGCAGGGCCTTGGATTTTTGTAGCTATCACCTGCTAAAGTTAATAAGTGTCAGTATGGGTAAGTATTTTGGAAGAATTTTTTTTTTTTTTTTTTGTGGTAGACGATGTGGAGGAATACTTTTTTTATTTATATATTTGCTGACTGGTGTAGAGCACAGATTCAAGTGACTATTTTCAGCCTGGGGTTTACAATGAGGAAACAAAGTATATTTAGCAAGTAGGGTATGCAATAAGTGGTATGGAGATGACCATATATAATATAATCAATAATAAACTAACAGTTATGAATAGTGATGTTTTATGTATTTATGTCTGATAAACAGGAATAAGCTGATTAACAGGAGGTAAGAAATTGTTAGAACAGTGTTTGCAATTGGTAGAACATTATCTAAGCTAAACACATGTAATACAACAAGTTTCCAGTATTCACAATACAAAGAAAAAGAGCACAAGGAGCGTCATACAGAGTGATAGTGTGGAGAAACCATCAGGTCAGAGAATTCTAATTTCATTAGCCATATTGCCTCTTTTAGTAGCCTCCAATGAGGGCTACAATAGGTAAAGACAGTTGCATGGAATTTTGTTACAGTTTTAATTCCAGACTGTTTACGTAGTTGGAACTTGATTTTAGTTGAGTACTAGTTGAAAGGGCTGTGGAGGCTGAGGTTAGAACTGAATAACTAGAAGTTCTTGTAGTATTTCTAACAATACTCTTTATACAGTGGAGCACTCCAAAGAGAACAGAGTGAAGCGAAATGGCCTCCTTTTTGGTGTCATTCAACTGAAGAAGGTAAGATTTTCCACATTTACTGCAGTCTTTGACTGGTCACTTTATGATGGAACTGTTTCTTTCCTGTCCAAAGAGCTGATAGAGTGTCTCCCATGACAGGAAATGTGGCTCCAGCCCAGGGGTAGGGTTGTGGATGATTCTCACAAAGAGACATGTTGCACCAGCAAAATTGCTTTCATTAATTTACAGATCAGTGCATGGAAATGTGAAGGGTCTTTTGAGCTCTTTCTGGGAACAAGTTGACAGACCTATAGAGGAGAAGATTAGTAATTCCGAAAAAAGATGCTCTGCTGGTGGCTCTAGTTATGTTCTCCTTATCTTCAAGCCTGAGTTTGTGGAGAATCTTATACCCACATTGGTTGGAAATTTTCTCTAGTAATTCTGATAGCCTATTTTTGCTGACTATCAACAACTTCAGGGTTTCTGGAGGGGTGTATAGCATCTAGTGAGAAGCATTAAATATTGCAATGGTAGTGCAGATACTTGGGATGCAGTTGCTTGGTGATAGTCCATTCTCTCAAGGGCAGTTGTTCTGTGGACTTCTTACTACAATACTTTTGGTGCCTGTGTCTGTTGTAGGTACACTAGATGGCAGAAGCTTGAGTCACCTAGTTCTAGTGATTTTTTTAATCATTCCTTTTGAGATAAGTAAACTTAGACAAAAAATGAAGATGTTTTTGCATTATGAATCAAAATGGGACAGCTCCTGGATATATCATAAACAGGTAGAATTAACTATTTTGGCCTGCTAGTTATTATAGTAGTGTTAGCAGTTCAGTGGGTAGCATACTCACCATTGGTGCAGAAAGCTGTAGGTTCTTCCTACACTAAGCAGCTGAATTAATTTTTGAATACTGAAATTGCAGTGCAGCATAAGGGGGAGGGGGTGCTACACTCCAGAGTGTGCTGTTCTTTGGATGAGATGTTAAACCTAGATCCCATCTGCTTCAGTTGGTGGTAGCTCAGGGAGATGTATAAGATCCCACAGCACTTATTGAAAAGAGTTAAGAAGCTCTCCAATGCCCTGGCCAAATTTCCCTAAGTCAGTATGAGTGCCATCTCAGGTCTCCTCTCAAAAAGATGCCATTGGCCTAGTGGGACTAACCCAATCACCAGAGTGTAAATAAATAAATACTACATTTCTACTGTACTATTTTATGGAAGGTATGGATTCACATTCTTATTTACTCTTAGAGGAGAGGAATCTGTAAAACTGTGTGTCGGAGATGCAGCAAATATGTCATACTGTGCTCCAAATTCTCTCATATTCCCAGTTTGTCCATTCCTACATCTTTCCTGTCTGGTATTAACTTTAGCAATATGTTTATTGAAAAATGCACTCTGTGGATGAGCCAAACAATGTAATATGCAATGCATGCTTATCATGAAAGGGCAAACTCTGTACAGCCTATGTCTGCTAGCAGGTGATGATACCCATGAGAGTGCCACAGCAGGCTGCTGTCTCCTGCTTTCATACCTCATGCCAGGAGTACATAGGTTACAGTGCCTCAAAAATGACTGCTCTGATGATGTTTCTTGGCATGGTTCCCCATATTTAACAGCCCCCACCAGACTCATGGGGGGACACCAGCTGCTGCTGCCCCTGCATGCCTGGGACTAGAACACAGTTCTGTGTATGTATAGAGCTGCCCATGTTGTAATAACTTAGTAGGACGTTCATCCCTCCATGGCCCCAACCAGGAGTGAGGATATCATTTCTAGTCACAGCATAAGAAACGGGAAAGTCCTTCTATGATGTCAGAGCTAATGAAGGACTTCCACAGCTATTCTGCACAGAATAGCTATGGGCACTTGGGAAGCCAGCTGGTTTTCCTATCAGGAATGTAGTCAGTGATGGCTCTGATGAAGTGTGACAAATGTCAGGTGTACACCCATGACCTCCAATAGCATTACAATCAGCCTGTGTGGCTGAACATAAGCTCTCTGTGGCTCTTTTTGGACCCACATAGATGTAGCATGGTGTCACATGTGCATAGATTCTTCATCAACACCTCATTCTCTTCCTCTTCCTCTTCCTCTTCAAATGTGTCCTGCCTATGGCACTGTAATTCAACCATGTCACCAAACATTATAAGGCATACTAAAAGGAAGGGGATTTCAGGAAGCAATGCTTTTCGCAATGCATCCACAGGTCACACGCAATGCCACTGTGAAGACATAAATGTGGCACATACATGAGATGGAAGGTTCCACAGACATAGAAGGAATGCATGCAGAGATATGCTTAAAATAATAATAATAATATCTAGCAGTTCAGCACAGAGGGTTAAGACTATGATCCACCATTATTTTGATTTCCGCGGCCTCCATTTTATAGTGTACGACTCAGCAAATTACTTAACCTGACAGTCCTCCCAGAGCTCCTCTAATAGGAAGCTTGTGCTTTGTGGATTTACCTGATTAACAAAAAGATTCCCTTCACATACCTTTTTTTGTACATTACTAATACACAGGAAAACATTTAGGACCACTCGCTATTTTGGGAATCAGTGCTAGAAATCTAGAAGTAAACTGTAATACAATTTTTTTTTGTTTTTTTACTTTCTTCATAATTCAGACAGATCATCCCTACACAAACACTCATTCTGAAACTTAGATTCCAGATCTATGCAATGTGAGTCCATCTCTACTTATAGAAGGATCAAAAAGGTCAAAGTCTGATTTATATATGTTGCACCTAAGAATGACAAATCCATTGTAGAAGATGCTCCTCTGTGGCCAGTCTGGGTGACAGCATATTGATTGGCAAAAGTCTATTGATGGTCTCATTCATTCATGCGGTCAGACAGACGATAATTCTTGTGACAACGGCTGACAAGAATGTAGGTTCATAGATTCATAGGTTCATACTAGGCTATCTGCCCTAGGGCATTTATAAGCCTAGCCAGAGTGTGTTTGGCTTTCGCCACCCATTTTAAAGGTTCAAGTCTCTCGAGTATGTAGCTCGATGGGATTTGGATTTTCTGAGGTGCAGCATGTCCATTAATTCAGGGTTGGACATGGCTTTATACATCAGGCACAGATCGCCTCTGAGCAGGCGGTATGCCACTGAGTAGAGCTGGAGTTTCTTTAACCAGGCAGCATATGGCATCTGTGTGAGCCCTTTGATCCTCTTGGTGAGGTACTTTTGGGGTCTTTCCAGTTGCTGCAGGTGTCTGGTAAGGTACATCCCAAAAGGGGCATTGTACTCAATTATGGGCCTGATGAGGGATGAGTAAAGAGGCACGATGACCTCCCCTGATCTAGATGTGAATCCCTTCATGATTAGGTGGGCTATATAAAATGTTTTTCTAACCACTTTGGCCACGTGGTTGTCAAATGATTGATTGCTATCAACTTGGGTCCCCAGGTCCCTAATTACTTCTTCTGTACTTAATGGATTACCACCTATGTGGTAATTTGTGGGCACTTTGTTTTGCCAAAGGGATGACTATACACTTTTTGGTGTTTAGCTTGAGGCCATGGCTCTGGCACCAGTTGTCTGTTTCTATGAGGCCCTTTTGGAGGATGCTTGTGTCGGCTGGAGAGTTGATTATGGCGCCCAGTTTGCAGTCATCTGAGAACTTGGTCAGCCACAGTCCTTCCGTGTTGGCCTGTACCTCTGAGAAATATATACCGAACAAGAGAGGTCCCAGGACTGAGCCTTGTGGGGCACCACTTGTAACTGGTTTGGAGTCTGACATGGCTCCAGCAATTCTAACCATGTGGATTCTGTCCTTGAGCCAGTTTTCAACCCATCTAGTGACATAGGGGTTTATATTTAAGCTGGTGAGCTTATCTATAATGCCAGAGTGGGGTATTGTATCGAAGGCTTTTGCGAGGTCCATCGTCAATGGCCTTGGTGACTGTTTCAAAGAAATCAAACAGGTTAAAGAGGCAGGATCTGCCCTTAACAAAGCCAAACTGGGTAGGATCCAGTGTCTGTAGGTCCCCAATATCTTTATTTATGAGGTCCATGATGATCCTTTCCACAGCTTTGCAGACCAAGCTAGTCAGGCTTATGGGGCGATAGTTTCCAGGATCCGTTGAGGCACCACCTTTGTGGAGAGGGACCACTGTTGCTGTACGCCACTTTTTGGGTACATATCCTGTAGTAAGGCTGAGACTGAACAGTAGTTTTATGTTCGGGTTTAGCTCTTCTTGGAGTTCATGTAGGACACAGCCCGGGACACCATCTGGTCCCATTGATGCTGTGTTTTTTGCTTTGGAGAGGGTGGCTCTTACCTGAGCATCTGAGATGTCAGGGGGGGCAGCACTCTGCTGGGATAGATATTTGCCCTTTTGGTGGGGAGGGGGGGAGATGTAGGACATGATAGTACACGTATATGGGTCTTGACAAATACTCCCACGGCACTGTGCTTCCTGGAATAATATCAGAATCAGTAAGATATCACCTACAAAACATACAATGGCAGAGATTTTATTTCTGTAGAAATCTGAAAACAATTGACCCTTCTTTCTTTAATCATACACTCATTTCCATTATCTGGTGTATCCTCTTTAGAATCCACGCAGCTTGGTTTAATTTTGTCTTCCTCTGTGTCCAAAATATCATGGGTTTCATATGGAAAAAATGGGTCAGAATAGTCAGCTTGCATGAAATTGCTCTTGAAATTAAGATGTTAATGACCAACAAAGATAATATTTGGACAGTTTGTCATAAAATTAGGTTGGTGTCTGACTGAGCTAAATTCAGACAAGTGTCCAGAAAAGTCATGAGTAGAATTAATTCAAGTGAAATAATATACTAAATTAACAGTGTTAGGCTAAGGTTTGTTATGCCTGTACTGAAGAAGCACATGCAGAAAGCCCAAGAAATGCAGCAACAGGTTTATAATAAAGAATGTCCAGCTTAGAGAATTTAACCCAGGGGGCCTGGTATTAGAATTACTTCTGTCCATGAAGAACATATTTCTGACTAAGTAGCAATGGTCATTTGAGGTGATTAAAGTAACAAATGTAGCTATATATTAATGATCCCCAAACATTCCGGAGAAATGTCAACCAGCTATTTTATCCTGGAGATAACTCAACACCTTCCCTTTCCCACACCTCAGTGATTATGAGGTTGTTGGCCTATTTATATAACATCTTAATGACTGTGTCAAATGTCACATTAGGCCTACAGTTGTTAGCATCTTTGAACCTGCAAACCACTACTGTCCATCCTTCATCGCCCATTAATTTTCTGCATGTACTGTGTACAGACATCTACTTAACCTTAATTCAGGGTCTCCTGCTATGGATAATCAAGACCCCCCTCCATTTCTTAAAAATTGTTTTTAGGTCTCTTATATCCTTTTTAAATTTTTAACAATCCCTCTATCAAGGAAAGCTGTGTCCTTGTTAATAGGAAGCAGGCAGTCACTGTGTTGCACAAAGATGGTCCTTCTGTTATTTTGAATTATCTGCCTCATTGTAGCATTTATGGAGAGTCTATCACCTTATCCAATATATACTCACCTCAGACTTGATCTCCAATACATAGTATCACTTTAGGCCATAGAAAAGTAGAGACACCTTCCTATAAATAGTTGACGTCATCCACAACAACTTTAATTACAATAGGCTGGTAGGTGTATTCTTCTTGGACCTGTAAAAATCATTTGACACAGTATTTTATCCTAAGATACAGAAAGTCTTCAAATGCTATGGGGGGAATTTAATAAAGCTTACACGGACTTTTTCTCCATGTAGGCATGGTGGCACATTGCTTACACGAAAGTAAGCAGGTTTGTGATTGAGTAAGCAGAGCTGAGCGGTGTGCATGAGCACGCCAACACAGAAGTATCTATGGCATACAAATCACCTCATAAGCAGGTGAATTGCATGCAAATGAGGGGTTTTATCCAGCAAGCAGATAGACAGTCCTGCAGACCCCATGTTGGTGTCCGTAATGTACACGGAAAAATTCCATGTACAGGATGTTAAACAGACAACAGAGGCTGTTAATGTGCAGTTAGAAGGACAGAAATAGCATAGCAGACACAGATATGTGTAAAACTATCTACCATGTGTCTGAAACCGTATGGAAAATAATTTAAAATATATATATTTTTTTTAATATCAGGGTATGTTTGTATGGCACACCGCAGTGCACAAACATGCCGGTATGAAAAAAAAATTAAAAAGAGTGTGAAAATGTAATTTAGTAGTATGTGACAGTAATGCATGATAGGACCCTACGTGATGTATCTACAATGCTGGAATGGTGCTGTTGTGAAGGAAGCAGGGCCAAGAACCGTGAAGTATCCACGTTGTGTGCTCAGATCCCTATCAAATGAGGTGGGGATACTGAATAGCACAAATGGGTATCCATGTCCACAGATCCCATCCATGTAGGCACAGAACTGTGTTGGTGTACCCAGAAGAGGTAGCTGACATCAAAAGGGGGTGTGTCTGTGGACTTTTAAGCTCACTGGAGCTCAGCAGCACCTGTTTGCACAGCACGGTGCTCTGCTGAGCAGGGGGGCATGTACGCTGACTGCTAAGCTTTTTTACCTTCGGGGCATGTGTTTATGTAGGTTTGTGCAACACGCCACTGTGCTGAGCATGCCCGTCCATGGGGTTGTGTCTAGTGACTGCTGAACATTGTTTATCTTTGTGGTGCAGATTTGCAAGGCATGCTACAGTGCTGAACGAGGAAGGCTGTAAAAAAACATTGGCTGAGAAAGCCAATGATATATTAATTACTGATGACCCCTGTTTCACTTAAACTAGGTCCACTAAAACCACTTAATGATGTACTTGGCAGGTGGAAAGCATCATAGGTAGCCAATCACATAGGATGCACCTACATCAGAGCAATATAAATGTTGCATACAACCTACAATCTCATTTCACCCCCATACTCTAAACCAGTTGAGTACAAACTTGGGATTTTTAACTGAAGGAATGCTAGGGGCTGCTGCAGGGCTGCTACATCTGTATGTGCTAGAGGCTGAGGTCAGTGCTGATGCTGATGCTGACAATAGACCTAGACTGAGAAGGAGAACAGTGTTCAGGCCCAGGGTAAACTCAGAGCCAGAGCCAATAGAGGGGAACCCATCCCAGTGGAAACAAAGTTATGTGTAGCTCTTAGGGTACTAGCTACAGGTACTTTCCAAAGACCATCTGGGACATGATGGGAGTCTCGCAGACATCAGCATCCAGGGTACTCCACCAGTTCCTGGATGCCATGCTACCACATGACAGTGAACACATTTATTTACCCCACACCCCTGAGGAGAGGGTCAGCAATATGCAACACTTCTACCATGTAGCACACTACCCAAGGTACTGGGTGTCATGGCACCACCTGGTGTGGAGGGTAGAATCTACTTCAACCACAAGGGTATCACTCCATCAACTGCCAGGTTGTGTGCAATACTCAGGACATTATCATGAATGTGTGTGCCGACAGCCCTGGCAGTTATCATAATGCCCATATCTGGCATGCATCACAGCTGTACCAGATGTTTGCTAGGGGGAGACATCCCGCATGGCCATTTATTGGTGGATGCTGGCTATGCACTAGAACTATGGATGATGACACCCATCAGAAATGCACACACACCCATGGAAGAATGCCACAATGAGGCACATGCACAAACTAGGAACATCATAGAGCATGTGTTTGGGCTGCTAAAGTCACGGTTCCAGTGCCTCAATATATCTGGTGGACCCTACAGTACTCTCCAGCCACATGTGCACAGATGTTCATAGTATGTACCATGTTATGCAATATGATCCTGTGGAAACAGCTGCAGCAGGATCAGCAAAGGGAAGGGATACACAGTCTCCCACCAGTGCCTAGGTCCCCACAGCCACACTCACAGGGGGACTCAGAGGAGGAATCCCCTGAGGTTGTCCCTGTAGGCAGATGTAGGCATGCCCAGTATGCCCTGGCCTTGGCCAAGAGACAACGCATAGCATATGCACTGACAACCTAGGGCCCTAGGGACTGACACCTTACTCCAACTCGCATACATATAATAAAAATGATGCCAGCTAGCCCACACAACCTTTACATAACCATGTACTGGCTGTGTATTGCATGCATCAGACAGAGTCAGCCCCGAACTAAAGATCTGTCAACTACTGCATTCGCAAGCTACGTCACTCTCTTATACACCACTTGTAAGGGGTACTAGAATATGGTAGCATATGTATGGCTCTGCGGCATGTATGCAAGGGAATATAGTGGGCTACTGGGCTACTTGCAGAGATCTAATAGCCACTTGGGAAAAATCCACTATGGCATTCAAGGGAGATGGCAAACAGTGGGGTCACAAGACAGTCACATGACTGTCTATGTCAGCAGAGTATGGGATGGTCGTCCCCCACCCCCAACACGTCAGTGTTCCAATACAACTGTTGTAACAGTAAGTCTGTAATAATATATCAGTAGACTTGACAATTCCAGGGCTGTGACAGAGAACCTGGCCACTCGTTGTATTTCTCACCTAACAAAGGAGTAAGAATGTATGTCTGTATGTTGTTATTAGTGTGAGGAATGAAACCTCTCTGCCTGGTGGTTGGTGTGGCTCACTGAGCTAAGGACATTAGCATGGGTGATGGTGTCCCTGGTTTAAATCTTGCAGCATCTACATCTTTTGCATGTGAGGTACTCATATGGTGGTATTCCCACAGAATGTCATACCCCTCAATCTGTTACTGCAAGAAAACTAGACAAAGCCAGACAAAATGGGGGGACAAAGGGTCTCAGCTACAGACAGACATTACAGATGCTCTGATGAACCTAGAAGGTGGCTAGTATAACAGCAGGTTGCAACAGGACAGATAAGTTGCAGGATGTAAAGGCCATCACTTAAATGTGTCAGTATTTACAACAATTCAGTGACTGCATTTTACAGTATTCTACCGGAAAACCACAGATGTATGGGGAACAGACCAAACATATGGGGCGAAATGATGGACATTCTGCAAAAACATGTATAACGAGAGGTATGCAGACTGTCAGCCTGTGTGGGGTGTTACATCACATATCCAGTTACATCATACCTCTCAACCTCTTAGAGCAAGAAATCTGGACAAAGCCATGAATAAAAGTGGGACAAATGCCCAAAAATAGGGATAATGTATGAATATTGCTCTTACAAACTAAGAAAGTTGGTAGAATAATAGGTCTTGCATTAGCATACATTTCCTGATGGGTATGGAGTCTGAAACTCAAATGTCTGCCATTATTTCTAACTTCAATCTATAATGATTTCCCAGTAATTTCCCAGAAAACCACTCTTTTATGAAAAACAGATTAAAAATATGAGGCAAAAATCTGGACATCATATGAAAGTCTGTACAGTTGACTGTCTAGGATTTATATTGGTATTTCAAAATAGCATTCAGCTGATAAGAAACAGTTTCACTGACTACAGGTAAAGTAACTTTAAAGCATTTCCTTTAAAAGCTAAAACACGGTGTGGATCATAGCAACTGTTTAGTAAACTTCACTCAAGGACAGCAACAGACCAAAACTATGAGGCAAAAATCTGGATATTCTGCGAAATCTGTACATTTGAGAGATATGAGTCACATATTAACTACGGTAAACAGCCAGGGAATGCCTTGGACAAGTGCAGGGAAGTCCTGTACTGCCAAAATAGGTGCAGTAGCCAATGTCTGCAGCACACAAAATCATGGACCGGATTACAGGTAGCTCTGGCCTGGAGTCACCTTGTAAGTACTGACAGTCACTCCTACATTGAGCACAAGTCTGTTGCCTCTTCCTCACAAAGACCCACTATGTGGAAATATGTCTGTATATACAGACAGCTACTTATACACATCTGTCTCTCCCTATCCCCCTCACACATGATTAGTGCATCTATCAGTATGTGGTACACACACACACACACACACACACACACACACACACACACACACACATATATATATATATATATATATATATATATATATATATATATATATGATCACACTATATGTATAGCTACATAAAGTACAATGATTACACACAGCAACAGGTAAGGAGGCATCCCTGTTATACACATTTATTTATATATATATATATATATATATATATATATATATATATAATGTGTGGGGATGTACGAATGTTCCTACATACCCTCTGAATGCTGGGGTTATTTGCACTTACACATGCCAACAGTTGTCCGATGGGACCAGACCAAGGCCACAACAGTACATTATCCACTCATACACAGACCCTTGAGCCTGCTGAATGTCACCCTGTAGACATACACAGTTGAGCAGGTGTTGCAGTGTACAAAGGGTCAATGCATGTCTTCGGCAACCCATATTGTTCCTGGCCACATATCTGCCTGTCTAACTGCAACCAGCCACATATGGCCATACTGGTAACTGTACACACACAGCAGGAGTATTAACAGGGATTTCACTCTTAGGACACTAGATACAATAACAGTACCAAGCAATATCACTCTGCAGGCCATACATGCTATCTAACACAAGGCTACTTTGCGTACTCCACAAGTACTGTGCCTGCATTCACATATATAAGAGATATAGCCTGTGGTGCATGAGATAAATACTGCAACCTATATTTTATACTACTAGATAGATAGGGGTTCTAATCTCACAGCAGCCAACTCGTGTGTGGTGTGTGTGTGTGTGTGTGTGTGTGTGTGTGTGTGTGTGTGTGTGTGTGTGCGTAAATATATCCCCTTGCAGCACTACAGAAATACCCGTTATGACCTATCTCTGTGCAATGGTTATGCATTTTATGGTGCTGTGACTGGCTGCTGGTCCTAAATTGCCCCCTCTAGAAATTAATAACTGATGTCTGCCATCTGTCTGACCTGGACAGAGGATATTTGTACATGTGTCAACTCCATCACCACACATTGATTTGTAGGTTCAGAAAACTCAGGTGACACATAGCAAAGTATAAATTCATGAGTACGCTGACTGCCACCATTGTCCCTGATAGACTGTTCAAGACATATGTACCTAGGAAGCCATGCACGTACACTGCCATACCTTGCTGTTCTCATATCTGCTGTGTTGTCATGCCATTTTATGCCTCTATATTGATGCCATGTAGCCATAGTTTATGTCTTCAGAAACTTGCAACAGAAACATACACAGGTCCATGACACACCTGTCATTCTGTAACAATCCTGCCACTACAACATCATGCAACATAAGATAAACAAAATTTGATACATAGTCATGCCACATGCCAGCATACAGTATCTGTTATGGGCCCCAACAAGTAGTATGGCAAAACAATATAGCACTACACAAGTACATGTCAAGTAATAAAGTCACTCTGTGTATCAGACACATAGTTGCATTTCCCTACATCAATGGCATGGATGACAGGGATGTGGCATTAGGTATCATCACATGCACAGGGTGTGGTGTGGGGGTGCTGGAGGCCTAGGCTGTGCCAAACAGTTGACAGTATGTGTGTGAGTCAAGAAGGGGTGCGGGTTAGATGGGCTATGGAGAGGTGCCATGTGTGTCTGTAGGTGACTTGCATGTGACAGTGGCGTTTGAGTGTCTGCATGTACGCAGTCAAGTCCAGTGCTAGCCCTACACATATGTATGGTGAACAGCTGTGGACCATACATGGTAGAGTTGACAGTTCACAAATTCTGGCCATGAACACGGGAACTGGCTCTGCCAGGAGCAGCACTGGCACCACCATGCCTAAGGTCAGATACAGTGTTAGTACCTGATGATGACTGCTTTCTGCTGGGGCTGTGTCTCCCACAGGACCACCCAGGACCATGTTCTCATGGCCTGCCACATCATGGTGTGGACAGCACACTTCCCATTGTAGTGTTTTAGGTACTTCCACTATGGGAGTGTAACTGTGCATGGTCACATGGACTCTCAGTCGATGGTGTTGATGACCTATGTCCATGTGTCCGACGCCTAACTCCAACCAGATGTTCCAGCATATGGTCCAAGACAGACACTGTCTCAGCCCACTATCTTCACTACATCAGTGAACCAATCCAGGGTGTCCCCAATGTGGTGGAGGCAGTCACGGATGTCAGACTGTGCTGCATCGATGTCAGACTGTGCTGCATCTATAACCCTAAGCATATATCTGGCATTGCATTCAGAATGTGCCTGTGCCTCCATGATGGCCTGAAACATATATCGAGTGACTCATGATGTGACACCAGCAACAGGTGGTGGACAGCATCAGGCCTCCTACAAGCACCCCTGTCAATCTGCCTGTGTGGGACCTCTCTAGCTCTCTGCCTATGACCAGTGTCTACACTCACTGGAGCCAAAGTTGTCACACTTCCCTGTTCAATGTCTCCACCCTCTGACTGTCCAATATCTGTGGCCTGTGGGGACTGGGTATGTGTGGGCATACTGACTGTGTGCGAAGACAATGGAGGCAAAAGAGGAATGTCAACCTCTGGGACAGATTCAGCCCCTGACAACCCCACCTGCGCCTCACTATGGCCATCATCATCATCGGAGTCCGATGAGACACTGACATCAGGTTGTGAGGGGGACAGACTCCAACCCCCCTAGTCACCTGTGAAAACCAAGACAAAAGCAGTACATTATTACTGGCCTATTATGTATGGTAATCCACACAGACTCATACAGATGAGGATCCACAACTGCATTACCAGTCTCACATCTTCTCATCTCCGCTCCCATGCACAACAGACAACCTCACAACATACACATACAAGTCAAGCCGTTTATACCATGCACTTTGGCTACACCTCTTTAAAATTGCCAGTACAATCTACCTGTAGGGTATTCAATATGATATTATATGGGATAGAATTACACATAAAACCCAGTACACCTATCTTGAGAATGATATGCCACTACTAGTGTCACTGTCTCAGGTATGTACCATCTCCCTTTTTTGTTTGAACAGGCATCTTGGAGCAATTGCCTCATGTATACCAGACTGCATAGTCACTCATAAGTGCAAACATGTTACTGTTCATTCAAATACACACCTGTGATTACCCAGTCTATGAAGTGTAGTTAACTGTTCCAGATGGAACATACAAACATTCTACTCTGGCTAAACACAACATTTGTACATAGGGCAATATGACAACCTTTAACTTCCATAGGGTATATATGAACCATAAGACAACAGTATCATACTTACCAGGTACAGGACCCCAGGCTTGGGTAACACTTGACAGACCTATGAAAAGGTGAATGAGAAGTATTGTCAGCACCACCAAATGTTGGAGCACTACAAGCTAATATGTGCATATATCCACTTGTACATTAGCTACTGTGTTAATGGCTGTTATGCTGACATTAAGAGTACGTGCACACAACTGAGCTTAATCCCCAACCTCCCCAATGTATATAGGACTGACACCCATGTACAGGTATGTACAGCCTGCTACAATGACTGATACAGTATTACATTGATGAACACAGTAAGCTTAACTGGATGCTCATCTGCTGTGGACACTGTGGCACCCACCTCCATGATGTATTGGGTGATGGATGCCTGGGAGCTGTCAGGTGGTCCTAGGTTCACCAGGAATGCCTCTGTGGCTGAGAGTGATTGTTCCATCACAGGCCCTCCACAAGTGGTGGCACAATCCCTGGCAACAGCAGCTGCCCTTTGTTGTGCAGCATTCAGTATGTCTGTGGCCCGGTATCAGACCTGCTCATAGGCCCTGTCCTGTTGGCCAATCTGATTTACATCCTGCACAAGGTTTGTCCACAATGCTGCCTGATTCCGCCTCCCCCTGGATAACAAGATCTGATGGTGATGTCTCAGTTCATCCACTATGATGTCATTATCCACCTGTGAGAAGGGGAGTGTGTCTCCTGTGGTACATGGTTCCTGAAAGACAACAAAAGGAGAACACATTACTGGACCAGGTGCTTGGACATCCACTATGTACAGATCTGACACGGCCATAATGTCCTGCCTATCCACTTCTCCCTCAGATGTCATACCTCACAGTCTGGCAACACACTACATGTGTGAATACCACCAGGATAGAAGCAATACTGGTGAAACAGGGACTTATCCAAAGTACATCAGGGACACTTTGAAAATGTTAGGACTATTTATGTGAAACATCGACAGAATGGGAATAGGTGAATTACTGTACATCATTTTACATTACAGGAGTGTACACCCTTACTTATTGTCACTATGTATTATGTGTAATCCACTAGCTTTCCTACAACAGCTATCCACTGTAGAGGGATTAAGAGGGACAGAGCAAAGATTTGAGTGAAATCAGGGACAGTTGAGAGACATGCCTGTTGGTGTAGAATAGCAGAGTATCAATGACATGTCATTATCATAGGTCTAGGACAGGCTTACTGCTGTAATCCCTAGTCCTCATACCTCCACCCCCCCATCTAAATTCTATTATATGGAGAAATCACTTAATACCTGGTGGAGTACAGTACTCCTTTGTTGACCTTTGCTTCCAGTACTGTTTTTCAAAGATTGTCTCTTTGTGAGGTAGGTCTCATACAGACTTGTTCCCCATAACCAGCTGCTTGCCTTTTTAAGGTACTGCTCAATAACAGGTAATTGCCTCTGCACCAATCTGTGGCTCTGATGTGCTAATTGCAGCCAAAACAGCTGAATTGCACTATCACTACCCATTGACATGCCACCACAGTGCAATATATAAGGCCTTCATGTAGGCCTTGACCCCTTTCTCCGCTGTTCAGATGGACATTACTGAGGCATGGAGACTATAGCATCACAGAGAGTATGTATCATAACTGTCAACTGTAGAGATTTATGCAGTATGTCCACAGTTTCACTTAATATGTGTGGTCAGTGTCCCATGACTTTGTGGTCATCTGTCAAATCACTGGCAAATCATTGTGAGTTGAAGTCAGTAATGAAAGACACACATTTGAGTACCAGACTTCATACCCATCAGAATATGCATGCCAATGCAATAGCTGTTATTATATCACCTGACTCTTTATAAGAGCAAACTGTAATACATGTCCCTAACTCTGGGCCTTTATCCCCACATTAAGTATGTCTGTGTCCAGATTCCTTTTCTAAGGGGTTGGGGGTATGGTAGGTCTGTAACAGCTACCTTTACGTGCTGTTGTGAATGCTACAGGCTGCAGCTTCTACTGCAGGCTAGAACACATGGGGGGGTGTGAACACTTTGGAGGACAGCAAGCTGTACATGAATGTGTGGCAGTTGTGGCCACCCTGTCATTATGGCACAGCTAGGGTAAGGGGTACCCTTTACAGTCCAATCAAGGCATGCAATTATTAATGTCTGTTATACAACAGTGCCAATACCAGAGTAGTAGACAACATATAGTTAGGCTATACAGATGTGTACATTTTCCCCCTAACTGCAGGCCTTTGACTTTCAAAACTGGGTAGCGGTTCATTAATTAGCAGGAACCTATGTGGATTATGAATGCATGACTCAGTCATTATTTGCTGCCATCACAATAATCTAATTGAACTGCAACACAAAACTGGATTTGAACCCAAGACTGTGTGTGGCAAAATGCACTGCAAGCAAGGCATTTAGCACACTGTGCTAATGAGACACTGCAGATGCATGTGTATTTGCAAGATATATATGCACATATACAGGCTGTGTGAAATATTTCAACATCCATGAGTATGTGCATGGCTTTATATGGTTGTATTTCTGCACCAGGGTCCCAGTTGTACATGTACTTTGCCATTGCTGCCTTAGCAGATGTATTTCCACAACTTGTTGATAAATGGACGCATACACCTGCTATCACAGGCCTCACTTACATCCATTATTATGTCTTTGGCTGTCTACTGATGTATTATTGCACCAAAGTCCAAGGTAGACTCCCATTTTTACCATTATTTTTATTTCAGTTACATGCTTAATGACTGTAAGTAGCAATCAGTATGTTTTGCTGGAACACCTGTTAAGCTTAAGACCTGTGTAGCATGGTGGGTTAATGCAGTATGCCATAGTTAAGAGGGGCCAGAGTTTGAAACTTGGCAGAGGTGTTCATTTTCTACATGTGATTAACACTGTAATAAACACATATAATCATTAAAGCTCATTTAAATTGAGCTAAAGGAAGAGGTGCGACGTGCCACAGCGTGCCTCTCCCCACAAATCCGTGCATATGTGCTCTAAAAAAATATAAAGAAAAGTAAAAGGGGGTGATAGGAAAATGGTGAAATGGGGGCAAGCAGGGGGGCAAGCATAGTGAAAGGCAGGTAGGGATGTGTAGGACAGGTGTAGGAAAGGAGCATAGCTATAATTTCTTGTACAGCAACAGCTGTGCATTTTGACAGATTTTGTAGATGAATTGACTCTCAAACCCAGAGAGAGGGGTGATGACAACATAAATATGATGTCAAGCCAATTGGACCAAATTAGTTGAGTCGAGTGGACATGTGTGCAAAATGGAGAGCTATGTATGTGGTAATATTTTTTGTGGAACAGGTGCCCTTTTTTTTTAATAAGGAGAGAGTGGAATGTTGGGGAAGGGACATAGGTTTGTGTGGAGAGGTAAGTTGGGTAGGAGAGGATGTCTTTGCAGACAGACAAGACAACAGTCAGGGGCAATGTGTGATACATGATGGGGTAAACACCTTGGATGGGATGGGTGCTGTGGAATCTGAGTCACACATGCCTCCAGATGGCAGCAGCATGACTCACATCCCCACCCATGGCACAGTCAACACTGCTCCTTCACTGCCCCAAAGGTAGCTGTGCTGGAGTCTGGGCACCAGGGCCAGCCTGCCCCACCAGGTTGGACAGTGTGCCCTCAATCTGGCACAGGCGATGTTCATAGATCCAGTGAATGATCCTGTGCACCATGACTGGCAGTTGCTCTTGGGTGACTGCAGCCCCTCTGCCACCACTCCCAGGGGGAGGCCAGGCCCCTTACACTGAAGTGGTTCCACCCAACATCGCAGGTGTTACAGGAGCAGTGGAGGGGGCACCACCAGTCTGGGTCACAGATGTGCCAGGATCTGGTGCCATGACCAGTTGAGGCTAGGTAGGTGGCTCACCAGGGAATGGCCTACCCTGATGTGCTTTGGTGATGGAGGTATAACAATAAGTATATATTAATTATGAGCAAAACCTTGTTAGTAATAACAGCATGTCAGAACAGTGGATATAACCCAATTACATATCAATTCATAATATGTGAAACACAACAATAAATAATAGGAACAGTCAGTATGTTAACAGTATGCCAGTAACAGTTTCAGTATAAAGCCAACAAAACAGGTAATTCAACAAGATATGTTAATATGTAACCATTATAATACATAATAATAATAAAACACATGCCCCAAAATACAGTTAATGTAACAACATATATTAATAGTAAGCCATAATCAATGAATAACTATAATAAATACATGAAGATAAGGGGTGGGGAGAGAGAAAAAACAGTCCATTAGTACCATTATAGGCTATTTACTTGACAATAGTATTACTATCTGCTCTATGGGTCTGTCCTTTCTTTATGTGTACAAGTCCCCTATAGCTGCTGTAACATGTACATACCTCTCAAGCTATTTACATGGGACAGTATGGGCCAAGCAGTAGCAACTGCGGGTACACAACTGCACAGAACACTTGCACATCAGGTGGACCTATATAACTACCAAGGTGTACTGTGCGCTGATGTAATGATGCTTTGCAATTTAAGTAATCATTTTGATGGTAATCCTCTGACAGATGGATTACACACTATTAATTACATTATGTGACAGAGTGACACTTGACAGACATGTATGTGTACAGTACAGAAACTAAATAACTATTGTGCCTTGCTTGGCAGGCATGGGGATAGAACTCAATAGCAGTGACTGCAGAGGACATCTGCAAGGAATCTTTGAATTGACTGCAGCAACTTGTAACAGACACTCAAGGCATACAGCCATACCAAGATCACACATTTTATTTATTTTATTTTATCTCCTTTATTTTATGCTGTATTTTCACATTCTTGCTAATGATTTAACAGTCTGTGATATCTAAACACGCTCATAATATGGGCTTCCTCAACCATTTACCTGTAGTTCCTGTGGAGAGAGAATCTGTAAACATTACATGACTGATACTGTAATATTTAGTGCTGCATAGCCCTGGATTCGAACCCTGGGCTGTGTGTGGCAAAATGTACTGCATACAAAGTATTTAATAAACTGAGCTACTGAGTCCCTACTAATTACTGAATGACTGATATTTGCCTAGAACTCATCTGGAACCAAAATATGACTTGGTAGTAGTACTGCAGTGTTATAATAGACTGCAATGACAGTAGAACACACATGCATGAAATATAAGCATCACAGATATGGCAGGTAATCTATACATTAGTATATATAATGCAGGTGTACACAATATATTGTTGGTGGGTTGAAATATCTGTGAAGTCAACAAACAATATCAGATCATGGAGTGGGCTACCTCACCCATATACCTTGCTTACCTGCTGTTTGTGGATGACAGAGTATTATGTGAACAATATTGGCCTAGAAACAGCCTTGGACAATACTATATGTGTTAAGCAACACATTTGGCAGCCATTATATTTGCATTATACAGCTATTAAAGTGTTATACTTGACTGCAGCACCTTAACTTGCAGCCCAAATGTATACAGCTGTACTACAAAGGTTAACACAAGAAAATCCTGGTGTACACAATTTGCCTTGGTGTTATTGGTATTGGTTCATGACAGAACAGTTCACATTATTTATTTCTTGCAAAACAGCTCTAATTCCACACTTATTGCACTACAGACTTTATTGTATATACTTTAATGCAGTTACTGGTATTTTATTACATGATAGTTGTCATCATTCAGTTCTTGCAATACAGCTCTAATTCCAAATTTATTGCTTTACAGACTTTATTGTATATACTTTAATGCAGGTAATGGTATTGTTTCATGTTTTTATTGCACTAAAGTTGGCATTATTCATTTATTGCACTACAGCTCTAAGTACTGTATATACTTTATTGCAGTTAATGCTTTACTCTTTCTTGCTTATTTCTCTACAGCTAGCATAATATATCCTTGCTCACCACACTCACAGCACAACCTGGCCAAGTGCCTGGCATGCAACTCAATGTTGCGAGCCTTCTCCTCTGCAGCTGTTGGGAGAGAAGCACAAAATTATGCATACCAGTTTAGCAGATATTCAGATTAGATATTGGTGAGGTAAAATTACTTACATATTTGTGGGGCATTCCTTGCCTGAGCTTCTTGGACCCAGGTGTGCAAGAGATCCCCCTGTCAATGTTTCAGGTTGTCATGGTGGTGATGACACTGCTCACCTATGTGGGGGGATACCAGTAACACTGGTGAGTTCCCTTGCCAGCCAGTCCCAGGCCTCCACCTTATACTCTGAGACCTGGAAACCTCCCTGCAGCAGCCAGTCATAATGTTTTTTTTTTTACTAGGAGTCCAGCCATGACCCTGGACCCCAGAATGCCCCAATGCTGCACCCAAAAGCATGCACCTACACCAACATCTGCCATAGTACCTTTTAAAGTCAAAACTCCAATGGATTATGCTATATTCCTGCCTATTGGGATTAATATAGCCTGTTTTCCCACTCTTATACACCATTGGGCAACATTTAAAAAAGCAGTTTGCAAACCAGCCAAGCAAATAATTACCTTAATTTGCATTTCAAAAATGAATTATTTTCCCTTCCATGTTTTCAAACCCTGTACCTACTGCTTATGAGGCCATAATTCTACCCATTTAGCTACGTGGATATGTAGAATTCTGTTGTGCCTTTACATATACCTATGAGCTACCTATAAGTACTGCTGAACAGCACACTGTACCATGCAAACTCACTCAGCTACACTTAAACGTGACATTTAAATAAATAATTAAATGCATCTGGTTTCTATTTTTCGATGTCTGACAGGTGTCTCAGTAGCCACACAAACATGCTTTTTTAAAAAAAAATAACACTGATATAATACAATTAGAGTAGGGATTGTTTTACTCATCTGCAGACACAGTTAGCACTACACTCCCCACACTGATTCAGTAACCATATTCCTCAGCTCTCCTTCGGCAATGCATCATCATTAATATGCACCGTGCGCTGCTGAGGGTGAACCCTGTACACAGACACAGTAACATTTCATGTAGGCTCTACACTGTACCTACATGGATTTTATTAAATTCTGAGGATGGTTTCTCTACCAGTGGTTATCTGTCTAGGTATTTGGATCAGTGAGGGCAAGTAGTTAGATGGAATCTGGCTATCTTTCAATTTCTCTCATATGACTTATTGTCTCAGGGTTCTGTATTAGGCTCACTTCTGTTCATAATATTTGCAAATTGCTTGTTTGATCACTATGGAGAATTCAATATGCAGATGGCTTCATTATTGTGTTTATTTGACTTTAGTCTTGACTGTATTCATTTGGGGTTGTAATCTAGCTTTCACTAACTACAGCTACATCTAACACAATAAGATCAAACACAAAAGCCATCAAGACAAAACAGATACTATTCTTCTCCAAGAACCTCCAGGCTGCTGCCATTGACAATCCACTAATATTGATGACACCCTAGTACCTGTGATCGTCCTATAAATTCCCTTGACCTGTAACCCTTTGGAAAAGTCAGTTCTGCTAGGTCTTGGCTGTATTATTACCAATTCACTAAAACTGACAAATATGTGAACAACAGGATAATGAGAAGTAATCAAAATATGTGACAGATTATTCAATGTGAGACAATTTTCATCCCCTAATGACAGCTGTCCACAGTTAATTTATACCTTCCTTCCTCTCTTCTATGTTCTGCAAATCTTACTCATGTTTTGCTGTGAGCTACCAGGGCCAAACCCATCCCTGCTTATCTCTGAAAAATCTGCATTGCTTAGAACACGAGCATTAACTAACTCTCATGCAACTAAAATCTGATCATAAACTTCTACTTTTCTGACTCTCCTTCTCCCTTCAGTGTTATTGTTTACAGGACTAGTGAGTGCAATATTAGACCATCAGTTGATAAGTGGTCAGTATTCCACAAACAAACGAAAAATACATTTGTTGATGTTGACTACTTTGCTGCTGTTGGTTAAGCTCTGGAAATTTCTCTCCCATCACCTCAGTAATATTGTCTGGAAAATACCACTTTAAGTCTATACTAACAAAAAAAATCTTCACTTTCAGTGGAAGTGGGGGGGGGTGTTATTATTCGAAGCTTAACATGGATGTTCTCTTCAGCTAATCTTATGTTGTCTTTGCAATGTTACTTAAGTTTTGCCTTAGACATTGTCTTTTTGACAACAGATCCTGGAAACTTGACCAGGGTATTTTTCTCCTTGCTAACTGATCCTGTATTGTTCTCCTATTCATCTTTTTATGATCACAGTTTTTCGATGCCCAGGAGTCTTTCTTACCCTCACTCTTACTTACCATATATTTCTACCTCTTTCTCATAGCTGATCTATATTACTAAACTGGTGGAAAAGTTACAGCTAATCTCTTCCCTCTCACTGTGGTTTATTCAGTACTATGGATAATTAAAATACATTTTATATAAATTGCACTATTTTGGAAATCTACTTTCTAAACCATGCACCTGTACCCCCACAGCTACAATGTGCATTTTGTTTTTTATCCTTATTGATTTTTTTTTGTTCAATGTTACATTGCTTTGCACACATCTCTTGGCTGGATAAACAAACTTATTGTATATGTGAAGTTCACAGAATAAGGAGTCCTTGTATACGAAAGCCCTGTCACTTTACTCTGTATCTTATAGGCTGCTGAGAGGCAACTTGTGCCTGGCCTATAGGGCAATCTCCAACCCTGCCCTGATGGAAATGCTGCACATCCGCAAGTCCAGTGGCACAAGAGTCACTCACACTAGGGATCTTAACCTAGCCTGTGACATTAACAGAACATGCTGGAGAGACAGATATGTCTCCCAGAGACTGCTGCTTCTCTGGAATAGTCTTCCTATTCATGTAAAACAGAGCTGTTCACTGACCCTATTGAAATGCAACCTAGATAACTAGATGGTAGACCCCAGATTCACCTGTGGGGTGGCAGCCATATTCTTCATAGACAGGGGTAGCCAGTGTTAATCACAGATCCCCCTCTGTTCATAAATTCTTTCTATGAACTACCCATAAAGAAGAAATGGGGATACTTGTGATTAATGCGGCTAGGCTTGCAAAGGCTCAGGGTTGCTAGCCTTGTAACCTCCTATGAACCTATGAACTAAGTTATATATTGCTATATAATCTTTTTGAAATATTAGTTTACCTTACTGCATGACAAAGGGCTTGCACAGTTTTTAATGGATATCCATGTATGGTTTCACAGATGTACATCATTCTTTAAATATGTATGTTTTGCATGTTGCAATGATACTACATATTTGTTTTCTTCATTGCTAATATGTCAGGACTTCATTTCTAAAGGGTATTACTGATAAAATAAGGCTTTTTCTCACCAAGACTCCATAGAAAATAAAACTTCTCAGAAGAACATTCCTAGTAAACAAATACATACATATACCATATACTAACCCCTCCACCTTCTGTTAATATCCTTACTCAGATATTTCTGAATCAGTTGCATGTACAGCCATTATGATCTCGCACTCTGTCTCTCTTTCTCTAACTCTTTCTCTCTGTCTCCCCTTTCTCTTTCTCTCAGAAAAGCATAACTTCTCTCTACATCTTCTTTCCTTCCCTCAGTTTTTTATAACTTTTATAAATTTACCTTTGGTACATTACCGCTTTTTGCTCTTGTTCCCCTTCCATGTCACACTAAACAATATTCTCTATCCCATTCCCTCCCATTTCTCTTGCTTCGCCTGTCTCTCTCTCTCTCTCTGTTTATCCAGAAATACATTCTTGCTTCACCTGTCTCTCTCTCTCTCTCTCTATCTCTCTCTGTTTCTCCAGAAATACATTCTCTGCTTTTCCCTTTCTCACATTTACAAGATATTTTTTCTCTTTTTAATCCAGCTTTGTTTTATAGTACATCAGAAACTATACTTCTTTAGCTATTTCTTCTAATAATTCTTGGT